>NW_006399835.1:2940749-2956523 GCF_000299155.1 Elephantulus edwardii | reverse complement strand
AGGGTTAAACCGGGTGGCTCCTTGGAGGCAAGGATTCTGAGGCTCCGTCTAACATACTTTGGACATGTTGTGTGGAGAGACCGGTCCTTGGAGAGGGACATCATGCTTGGGAGGGTGGGGAGACAGCGCAGGAGAGGAAGGCCCTCTATGAGGTGGATTGATTCAGTGACTGGGAAAATTGGGCTGGGTGTGTCAGAGACAGTGCGATTGGCACAGGACAGAGCGGAGTTTAGGGCTGTCATAGGGTCGCTATGAGTCACAAGCGACTCGATGGCACATAACAACAACAACAACAACTATGAGACATGCAAATCAAAACAACCATGAGATATCATCTTATCCCAGTAAGAACAGCAAAATTTAACAGAACAGCAAACAGCAAATGCTGGTGAGGTTGTGGAGAAACTGGAACCCTTATTCACTGCTGGTGGGAGCATAAAATGGCACAACCACTATGGAAGGTTGTATGGTGCTTCCTAAAAAAGTTGCAAATAGAAATACCATTTGACCCAGCAATTCCACTACTGGGAATTTACTCTAAAGAAACCATAACTGCCATCCAAGCAGACATAGGCACACCCATGTTTATTGTGGCTTTGTTCGCAATAACAAAGAGCTGGAAACAACCCAAGTGCACATCAACAAACAAATGGATAGAGAAGCTCTGGTATATTCACACAACGGAATACTATGCAGAATTGAAAAACAAAGAACTCATAAAATAATATGCAAAATGGATGACCTTGGAGGACATTATGCTAAGTGAAGTATCTCAGTCACAAAAGGACAAATATGGCATAGGGCCACTGTTGTAAAATGGGACTGACATCAGGGTTGAGGGAAGACAGAAAAGGAGGGGAGGAATGATGTATATTACATTGAAACAGATGAGGGCGAGATCTGTTTAAAGGGATACACAAATGGGCATTTTTGTCACTATAGAAATCCAGAGTGAAGGCTGCATAGTGGAGTGAACTTGGGGGCTGGGACTACATAACAATGAAGGAGTTTTTCTTCTTCTTTTCAAGGAGAAGAGTCATTTATGGGGGAGGGATTGGGCAGGGAGAAAAGTACAACAATGAATGACTGGAAATCCTAAGTCTCTGTAAACTTTCATTAAAATTAATAAATAAATAAAAATTTAAAAAGAAGGATAACTAGTAAAATATGTACAAAAGTCCAGAGACAGAAGAAGAGGAAGAGGGAGCGGGGTATGGAATCATGAGATCACAAACTCTGGTGGGCAGAGAGAGGCAGTGAAGGAATTAGGAAAGATCCAGTGGAGACTTGAAAAGGCAGAGTAATAGTGGGCATGGATCAATGGTGATCAATTTTACAAAACACTATGCATGTGAACGATCGCATGAAACACAATGTGAGTTAAGGAATGTATGGAGCACAATGTATATAAATTATAACTGAAATACAATATATACAAATTTTACTTGCAGACTAATGTAAAATAAAAATAAATTTTAAGAAGCAAGAAGGGAAAAGAGTCATTTTCCTCTGCCTTCACACTCTAGTACTAAATCTCAGTGCTTATCCGTAGTATTAATCCCACATACATACATACTCAGACCAGTCATATCCAATCCTATGCAGTCATACACACCAAGACATGCATCAGCACACACAATTTGATACACACCTATGCAGATGCACACAAAATGTACTTTACACACAGATACACATTGAGTCCTGCCATGACATTAACTTCCACTCAAACAAACCTTCCTCTTCACTCTTCCATGTAGAATCACATCTGCAATTTCTACCCTCCTTCTTTTACACACTAATTGTCCTCAATTTCCTAAATTTCTCTTGCTCCCTATTCTCTTTAAAACTCCTATATAAAGTTTGTACTCATACAGTGGAGGCTCAGCTATAAGGTTACTCCATACAATATTAATTTTTTCCTTTGGGAAGCCAATACTAAATATTTGTAATAAAACGAATGCTATTTCAGGATGAAATTCACCCTGAGGCACTGAGGCAATCCTTCAAGGTTTAGCAGATTCTTGCATTTGCTGACCCCTCCCTCCTGAGTCAAGGGGAAGGTTTTCAACAGAAAGAGCTTGGCTTCATTTGCATTGAATCCTCTTTGTGATTTACTTGCTGATAATTTTCAATAAAGATACAGGGAAGCTGAGGTTGGAGCTTCAGTGGAGAACTGCTGGCCCCCTGTTTTTTACCTCTGTTCTCCTATATACTTGGTGTTCTGTCTCATTGTTAATAATTATAAAAGTACTTTACCCTTGGTCTGCAACGTTTTCCCACAAGTGTCTTAAGTAACCAGTAACACGAATATTGCCCTAGACTAGCTCTCACTTGTGTCCTTTCTGACTCACAGTAATCTTCCTTTGTATTTTCCAAGTTTTTTAAACCTTTATTGGAGAAAACTTCCCACTTTTCTCCCCCTAAGTGTCTAATGGATTCAAACAACTTACATTTATACTGTGGTTGTGGTTTTGTTGTTGTTGTTATTGATCTGTGTTGTTGAGTATGACTGATAGTAACCCTATGAATAACACAGACTTGAGTGAGGCCCTATCTTCTGCCATCCTCACTGTCTCTGATACACTTGAGCCTATTGCTGCAGTCACTGTATTAATCCATCTCAATGGGAGTCTTTCTTTCTTTTGCTGGTGTTCCACCCTTGCAAGAATAATATCCTTTTTCAAGGAATAGCCTCTCCTAACAATATGTCCAAAGTATGAGACATGAAGCTTTGTCATCCCTGCCTCCAAGGAACACTTCAGCTTCACCTTCTCCAAGACAGACATGTTCATTCTTTTGGCATTCCATGCAATCATCAGTACTCTTCTCCAACACAAAATCTCAAAGGTTTCAATTCTTTTTCTACCATCCTTATTCATCATCCAGCTCTCAGATGCATAACAAGTAATTAAATAGACCATGACCTGAATCAAGTGCACTTTTGTTTTCAAACTGACATCACTACTCTTCAGTATTTTGGAGAGATCCTTGACAGCAGACTTGCCCGAAGTAATATATCTTCTTATCTCCTGACTGCTAGGTGAGATACCAATTAACATTTTTCAACTAACAAATGCAACCTTGTATGTGCTCAACAATCTACGCCAGGAAATTTGGAGCCTAACTGACTGGAAGAGATCCATATTTGTTTCCATTGCCAAACAAAGTGACCTCACAGAATGTGAAAATTATTGAACAACATCATAATTCCTACATACAGTCAAAAATACTGCTGAAGATTATCCAAAAATGAATTGAACAGTACCTAAACAGAAAACTGCCAGAAGTTCAAGCTGGATTTTGAAGAAGCTATGGCACTAGAGATATCATTGTTGATATCTGATGGATCCTGGCTGAAAGTAGAGATTATCAGAATGTATATCTGTGTTCTATTGACTATGCAAAGGCATTTGACTGTGTGGACCATAACAAAGTATGGCTAACACTGAGAAGAATGAGATTCTCAAAACACTTAATTGTGCTCATGCAAAATCTATACATAGACCAAGAAGCTGTTATGCAAATGAAACAAAGAAACACTAAATGGTTTAAAATTGGGAAGGGTGTGCATCAGGGGTATATACTTTTTCCATACCTAATCAATATGTATGCTGAGCAAATAAATCATGAAATTAGGCTCCATGAAGAAAAGACTTGGCATCAGAATCAAAGGAAGACTCATCAACAACCTGTACTATGGATGCGACACAATCTAACTAATTGAAAGCAAAGGGGACCTGAAGTACTTGTCGCAGATCAATATGGATTGCATTCTCAACCTCAAGAAGACAAAATTCCTTACCACTAGGCCAGTGGGCAACATGATGATAGATGGAGAAGGGATTGGAGTTGTTAATGATTTCATCTTGCTTGGATCCATTTTTAGATTAGTCATGCAAAATAGTATTCTTGGCCCAACAATATATTGGTTCTGTAAGGTACAATTGAGTGGACTACAACTCAACAACGCTGTGAGCAACAGATCTGAAATTTGACCTATCCTGCACCATCCTCACCACCTCTCATGTACTTGAGCCCATTGGTACAGTTATTGTGTTAGTCTATCTTGTTGGCGCTCTCTCCCTATCTTTCTCTGACCCTCCACCTTTCCACTTCTTAATAACATGCTGAAACTATGAGAGATGAAGTTTCGCCATCCTTGCCTCTACAGGTTGTACTTCCTCCAAGACAGATTTGTTTGCTCTTTCGGCAGTCTGTAAGGGCTCATTCAGTACTCTTCTCCAACAATGTCATTCAAAGGCTTTAATTCTTCTGTTATCCTTATTTATTGCCCAACTTTCAGAAGCACAGGAAGCAATTGAAAAAAACTATGGCTTAGATCAGGCACATCTTAGTTTTTAAACTGACACCCTTGTCTTTAGAATTTTGAGGAGGTCCTGACAGCAGATATCCCCTATACAACATGTCTTTTCATATCTTTTCTGTTGTTATAATGGATGTTGACTGTGGATCCTAAGTAAAATAAAATCATTAATAATTTCAATATTTTCCCAGTATATGATGAGCCTATTGGTTTAGTGGTGAAGATTTTTTTTTTAATTTTCTTGATCATGAGATGCAACCCATATTGAAAACTATAGTCTTTGATCTTTGGCAGCAAGTGGCTCAAGTCCTTTTCACTTTCAGCAAGCAAGGCTGTGTCATCTGCACTATAAAGTTGTTGAGGATTCTAATCCTGATACCTTCTTCTTTTTCACAGAGTCCAGCTTCTCAGATGATTTGCTCAGCAATTCAGATTGAGCAGGTATAGATAAAGGATATAATCCTGATGCATACCTTTCATGATTGATTTGTTTGAAGAACAGCTTCTTGATGTGTGTATAGTTTTCATTGAAGTACAAGTAAATGTTCTGATATTCCCATTCTTCTCAATGCTATACATAATTTACTGTAATCACACAATTAAATGTCTCTGCATAGCCAATAAAACAGATGATCATCTTTCTGAAATTCCGTTTTCAGCCAAGATCCACCTGACATCAGTAATGATATCCCTCATGTCACACCTCTTCTGAATGTAGCTTCAATTTCTGGTAGTTTTATCAGTGTGCTGTTCCAATTGTTTCAGAATAATATAAAGCAAGATTCTACTTGCATGTGATAATAATAATATTGTTTGCTGATTTCAACATTCTGTTGGATTGTTTGTTTTAGAAATGGGACATTAATTTTTTTCCCCCCAGTCAGTTGGCCAAGTAGCTGTCATCCAAATTTCTTGGCATAGAGTAACAAACACATCCATCGTTGCTTCTTTTTTAAAGATTCTTTTATAAAGGTAAACTTTTTTTTTTTTTCATTTAAGTGCTAAAAAATCAACTCTAGCTGTTTTGTGAAAAGAGTGTTTTTGGTTTTGAATGGTTTAAAAAGTTGCCTTAGGATAAAGTTGAATTCAGTAAGAAAGACAGCACATATATTCATAATTCAAAAGAGACAAATTAATAGAGGGGATTAATTCACTGGAAATACTAAAGAGGAAAAAAAAAGCTGAAAGTACTAAAGATAAATCAGGGGACAGGATGACAATGCAGTCAGGAAAGTAAAGAGATTAGCAATTGTAAAAATCTCCTATAACCCTTAGAGAGCTCTGGTAGTCTTGTGTTATTAACCCAAAGGTTGGTGGTTTGAGTCCACCAGATATTCCTATACACTGGATGGTCAATTATGAGTCAGTTCCAACTCAATGACAATGAGTTGGGTATTTTGTTTTGTTACTATCCTTCTAGTTTTAAAGACATTGAGAAGACATGATACTATTGGAACTCAACAAGACTTAGAACATCAGAGACACATACACTACCAATCATCACTGAAGGAACTCTATTCTCCTCTTTAATCTATTTCTGTGCTTCCTGCTGATCTGATCTAACTGAAGCTGGTTATCAAGAGATCTGGGAAATGTCATTTCCAAAGGTCAACCACCATGGTATAGAATTGAATAGTGGAGGGGACTAGTGAGACTGAAATGTAAAGCGTAAGTCATGACTAGCAGAGCAGAAGTGTGAGTTCTTTGTCTGTGAGATACTGGATTGCTTAAAAGAGCTTCAGCTTGAGATAATAGGGTGGGCTTAATAAACTCAATTACTCTAACGCATGGTATAGCTCTAAAAACTGGACATCCTGAGTTTCCATCCTGTAAACCTTGTTTAATTATCTAATTAACATTTGTTTGGTCCTCAGACCCTGTTGTATCTTCTCTATTGTCAGGCAGCTTACCTTAAACTTTTTGTTTACTGGGAAAGGAGATGAATCTCTCATTGAATTAGTATTTGCTTTTCGAAACTGCTTTTCTCGGTCATATGCAACCTATACCACAAGTTGTCTGTTTACTAATAACTGCATATAGACTGTTCTTTTGAATGTAAAATTCCTATAGTTTTGAACTTGATAGTAATATGTTAAGTAGATTCATACCTAACCCTAGTGTAAAAAACAATATCATTCTTAGATGGGGAGGCAGTTTTTGAAAGAATTCTCTGTGCTTTCCCAGATCTGCAATAAAGTGCTTTGGATAAAGCAATCCTTTTGTATTCCTGGAGAGTGACTATAGATAGAATCCCTGTGTTCACTAAAAAGGTGATATACAAGACTCTCAGGAAGACTTCATTTTTCTAAAGGTGGAAGAAGAATAAAAAATAAAGCAACCTCTGACTGAAGAGCAAGAGACTCTAGAGGAGGAAGTGGTTTGGAGAGGAACAAAGAATGATATGAAGCATCGTAGAAGGGAAGTCCAAGGCACATGGTCACTTGAGATGGGAAATAATTAGGCATGTTGGAAGGAAGGGATGCCAGAACCCCTCCAACCCTCTACCCTTCGGCTCCTTACCTTAAACCACTTTCCTTGGGTGTTCAGAACACATAGGTAGCTCTCCAGGTTTCACCTGATTACCTCCCTTTTTTAGGGGCTTATTTCTTTTATTGGTGTTTCCCCTCCCCTCCTCAGATGAAAGTAGTAACCAGCTAACAGCTGACCCTAATATCGGTCAGGTGTCCTTTATCCCACTCATACCAATTTTTTCCCTTCTTTGCTTTTTTTTTTTTTTTTTTTTTTTAGTTTTAATGACATAAATGATCTACCTACATTATCAAAGACCATGTATATCGCACGTAATTACATGGTCACGGTTAAGGCTGAAACCATGTTCATAAAGTCTAAAAAGAAAGGCCTGGAAATCTTTGTTTTCTTGATGTTGAGCTTCAATCCGTATGGAAGGGTGCAGTCCTTGACTTTCTACAGCAAGCTCTTCAGGTCCTCCTCAGTTTCAGGAAGCAGGCCTGCATAACGCAGGCCGTTGACGAATCTTCCACCAATCCTGATGCCACATTCCTCCTTTTACAGCCCAGTTTCCCGGATGATATGTGCTGCATATCGATTGAAAAGGTATGGAGACATCATACATCCCTGGTGGACCTCTTCCTTATTTTGAACCGTGCAGTGTCTCCTTGCTCTGTTCTGACGACTGCCACTTGGTCCAAGTATAGGTTTCGCATAAGCACAATCAAATGTTCTGGGATTCCTATTCTTCTCAGAGTCAGCCACAGATCCACCTTTACTTATTTTAAATCTCACCAAGAAATTCTCTCCTCTTGCATGGGAGGGGCAGGCTCCTGCCACACGGGGGCGCCATGAGCCCAGGGGGGCCCACCAGTGCCAAGTCTTCTGTGGCCGACTGTCCAGTGAGGCAGGCGAGAGTGATGATGCCCGGACTCACCCTACCAACCAGAGACCCTAAATAGTGAGCAGAGGTGAGGAATGCTAAATATCTAGCACTATTCTAAACAGCCCTACTCCAGGAAGAACTGTGTCACTCAAAATATCAGTACCAAACCTCTGAAAGAAAATAGTGAATAGCAGGGAAATTGATAGAGGGATGGTCAGTAAAGCTAGACGGGTTACATTGTGTAGTTACACAACAATTTAGCTCTTTATTAAAAGTGTAACAGAAGTCACAAAATGCTTTAGGGTTTGGTTTCTGGGTTTGGTGTTTTTTTCTTCTTCTTCTATTATTCATAGTTGATTTTCTTTAAAAAAAGTTCATTCATTGTTGTACAATTCCATCCCTTCCCTTATGCCTCTCTCCCTCCCTCAGTCCTCTTTGCATGTACCTCTTTTTCTGGACCATTGCCTTAGATATAATGTCCACTCATATATTCCTTTTAAACAGTTTTCTCCCTCATCTGTTCCAGTACAGTGTTCATTATCTATCAACTCAGGGGAATGTTCTAGAGACAAGAAGCACAGTGCTTTCATCCAACATTCTGTTCTACTTTTAGCATTCTGATTCTCAGAGGTTTCTTTTTCACGCCAAGCTTAGTCTGTCTCTTGGTAACTTCCACTTAATTCTAGTGCTACAAAAGGAAGCCCCAGAGAACATCTGTTTCCTCTTTTGGTTTGATCTTAATACCCACCTCCAAATTACATTACACCCTGATCTCCAGGACTGTTCTCTATTGATTAGAGGAAATGGTACCATTCCCAAGGGTGTATCCCAAGCAAAGATAAGATGAGTTGTTTCTATTTGAGTCTTATTCCTGGTTCTTCTAAGTTAAAACCCCTCTGCTCCCTAGGACGTAACAGCCATGTTCTAGACCCAATGACTACTTCACTTTAGGGCCCACACTGATAATTTCATTCCTTAAGATTGGAACGCTTTTTGAGTTTTGGGCCATACTTTTAGGACATAGTCCAACCTTAAAGCTATAGCAGATGTTCAATGACCTCTAGCCAGACTTTCCTCACACTCACCATTTGCCTACCGGGCTGCACATGTCATGTGCCAATCTACTGCCATATATGTCTGTATTCAGATTGTTTCCTCCTTACTGTAACACTTATAAAAAAGGTAGGCACTTGCAGCAAGAGCAGTGATTCGGGGGTCAAATTTAGGTTTAAATTCAGTAGTTATAGAACCATGGAAATTTTCTTAACCTCTTAATCTTAAAAATTTTAAATTGAGAGCCTATAGTTTCCTATAATGACGACACTAATGATAAATAATTATACCTGCCTCAAAGTTCTATATGTCTTTGAGATGGTGTAGCCTTGGGTGCTGTTTGGAGGCAAGAATGATGAGTTTTCACCTCAGATACTTTGGGCATGTTGCTAAGAGAGGCTATTCCTTGGAGAAGGACATGATGCTAGGAAAGGTGGAGGGTCAACAAAGGAGAGGAAGCCCCTCAATCAGGTAGATTGACACGGTGACTGTTGCTATCTCCTCTTGTGTATCAGGAGGTGTGAGGATGGTTCAGGATAGAACAGTGTTCAGATCTTTTGTTCACATAGGGTCGCAATGAGTCGTACTTGACTTGATGGCACCTAGTAACAGCACAACAACAAAGTTCTGTAAATAAATGAATACAAGAAAGGCACTCAGATTTGACTATTGTTTCATCCTTATCTACAGTAACTGCTGGGCCTCCCTAACAAAGACGAAGAGCTAGCACCTGCCACCAGACACCTGGGCGTGGGTTACCTGCTGCTTGTTTCCTTCCTACTCTGTGCGATGAGTGTGCCAGTCTCCTGACTGAATGTGTTCTGGTCCTGTAGTGATTGAGCTATGAGGTATGATTAAACTCAGTTTAGCTACTGAGTTAACCAAATAATAAAAAACGAAAGGGGAAAAGAGTGGGTGTACACAGGAAGAGGTAAATGCTCAGAGGTATTCTTGGAATGCTAAAAAGATAGAGCAATAGTGGAGGGTAAAACCCAGTGGAGGACAGAGAGAAGAAAATAGCAGGGAGTGGGAAGAGAGAACAAAGCAACTTTTATCCTCAATTATCCTGGCAGTTCTGGGGTTGGCCTACATTAGCTAGATCTTTGTTTAGACCTTCATTTTTCTTTGGCTGTGGAGGCCTCTCCTCATGGGGCTGCGGGGCATTTAATAGCCTAGCATCCCATTCCCCTTTTTCTCCTGTGGTCTTAACTGATGTAGGGGAAGGGAGCTACTCTAGAAAATTAGGTATCCTTCCAGACAACACCACTATTTTTCACCGAAATTCACTTTTGACAAGTAATTTATAATGTTTTTAATTACCATGGACTGTTATTGGGGGAGGTGGGGAAAAGAATGAAAAACAAGCATTCCTGGGAGTGTTTGCATGTCATTTGTTTTAACAGGTGGCCTGAAGAACTGCTGATTTGAAGTTATACCACAGCTGCTCTCAGCTGGTTTAACTGAGGCAGAAACCTACAGGAACCCAAACCCAGAAGGGCTTAACCCAGGTACACCTCATCAACAGCTGTCTCTTATAATACGGAGTTTAAAAAAAGGCACGGATTTCAAAATCAGTGTTATAAAAACTCAAGTGCAAAGAAAGAAAGGCTCACTTCCTCTCTGTTTCATTGTTATGAAAAGTTTATAAAAACACATTGAGTAAATCAATGACATCTATATTTTAGAGTTTTTGCCAATGTTGCCTCTTTTACCTTCCTGTTATGACCCAACAATAGGGCCAGGGCAGACCTGAGATCCTGGATTTTCAACAAGGCTCTCTGGCTGGCCAGCATTTCTGGAAGCAAGATTGTTAACTGCTTTGCACTTCAGAGCATAGCATTTTAAAAACAGCGTTAAACTGTCAAATGTAAGAAAGGATCTATTAGTGGGGAATGAAAGTAAACCACACACTGATAAGATTTTAAAAGAAATGGAATGACTAAGGTAGTCATTAATATTAATGGTTTTAAATTGTTCTTTTGACCTCTTAGACATTTGGTCATATGTTGTGGGTTTTAAAATACCCATTACAATTATATAAGAAATGGCTTAGTGTATGAATATTTCAATTTCTGAGAAATTTAACTACAGCTCTTTTTTCAAAATTCATTATTCCAACCACACAATCAAGCAACTAAAGGATTCTTTAAATTATTGAATTCAACTATTTCACTATTTGCAAAGTTCTAAAAAGGCTTCTTCCTCTACTTTGGCAAAATGTTTAATTCTGAAACATCATAAATCAGTAGAAATTAAGGCAAATAGCAGTGGGAATGCACTGCATAGAGGAAATTGGATGCTAAGAAAGTACAAAGATGATTCACTACGTGGCCAGAGCTGAGAGAAAAAGAACAGTTTGAAATATTAAACTGATGTGCTTTCTGTCTTTTCTCCTAGTTCCCAAAAGCAACCCTACCATCACCGCTGTGGAATGAAGAAGGTGAAAGGCCTGTGAGAAGGAAGAGGGTCACATGAGACTTCAAGAGGAGCAGGGGAGCTTGACTCTTGCATACTTGGAGGAACCTCGTGGGAGGAAGAAAGGCAGAAGCAATTTTAGTCCTGCCCTCCCCTTCAGGCAGTGTGAGGAGGACTGGAAGGGAAATCCAGAGTCAAGCCAAAACTCAGCACGTTCTGGCCTCACTTCTGTAGAGAGAGTAAAGCGATGATTTAATAACCTGCCTTAACCTCAGCACAGGGAGCTCTGGTGGCCAAGTGGCAAGAAGCTGTGCTGCAATCCCAAAAGCTCGTGGTTTGAGGCTACCAGCTGCTCCAAAGGAGAAGGATGGGCAATCTCCTCTTCTGCGATTATCTGCCTCTGAAAATCTGCAGGGTCAGCTATGGGTCGGTTCTGACTCTATGGTACTCAACAACAACAGCCTCAGCACAGGGGTAGCCACTCTAGAGTGTAAGAGATGGTGCATTGTTGGCCTGAATCAAATGGTCCAGAGTCTTCTTTTCTTCCTGTGACATGGACAAACGGCTGATACTCACACATGCCCATGGAGAGAATCAGAAAAATGTTCCAGTCGGCAAGAGAGTGTGCTACCACATGGGCAAAGTGACTCTTTTACTGGAAGAGGCAGGAAAGATAGACCAGAATTGGAAACTAAATCAGAGTTGCATGTAGACTTTAAGGTGGCTCATAGAGCCATTGAGACCAAGGTGAGGCCAAGTCTTCAGAAGGCCCTCCAAAACATGCTTAAATAAAGAAGTTCAAACTAGTCCAACTAGATCTTTACAGCCTTCAGCAATAAATCAGAAATAAGAAGAAAACTGCTGTCCCAGAGAAGAGGAGGCAAATTCTAGAGATATATGGTTGATGGGATTCTATACTTCTGGCCACAAGTCAGTCAATGCACTTGCACTTCTATATATTCAGAAACCACTATGGAAAGAAAAAGTGAACAGGGGGGGAAAAGTCTGAAATGCTAGTGCTTTGTAAGAAGCTGAGTTACTTTAAAAGCCTATTTAAATTATTGAATTAGAATTACTGAACTTCCGCCTTTTCTTTTCTCACTAGCTAGATTGAAAACTCAAACTCATTGTTGTCGAATTGGTCTCATTGATGTTTACTTGTAACTGACCCTCCAGCAAGTTTTCAGAGACTGTAAAATCGCAAGGGACGTGATTTCTCATCTTCGCACTCAGAGGAGCTAATGGATTGGAGCGGCCAGAAGGTACCACCTTTGGATTCGCAGTACAAGTCCCCGTGGACTATGCCACCAAAGCTCACATGGTTAGATAGAAGGAGGTTCTTTAAAAAGAGAGAAACTGCTACTCAAAATAAAGCCACATCTAGTTAGCATAACTCAATATAGTGTGAACTTCATTTTTTTGGTTAATTCCTTTTTTGCTATTTTTTTTCATGAGTTTATTTACAAAATTTGAATACAAATTAGAACAAATTCTTTCAATTTCCCTCATCACCCACCCATCAAATTATACAACCCAATGATTAATGACCCCCTTCTCCCTGTACATCCACATCCCTCTGCTTACAGCCTCTCTCACCCCTCCTGGATCCTTATACTACTTCTACAATAACAGTCTTATACAATATTTATCCTTGTGGGACTGAGTTAGTTCACTCAGCATAATATTCTCCAGTCCCTCCGAAGTTATGTAATAATTTACAAAATTATTGGTCCTGCATGCTGCTTAGTATGCCATTGTGTGAATGTACCATCATTTCTCAATCCATTCGTTTGTGGTTGAACATCTAGGCTGTTTCTGTGTTCTAGTGATGGTGAATAATGCTGCTATAAACATTGGTGTACAAATCTGTTTGTGCCTCAGTACTCCTATTCTCAGGGTATATTCCAAGTAGTGGAATAGCTGGGTCATATGGAATCACTATGTTCAGCTTTTTGAGGAAGCGCCAAACTGCATTCCCGAATGGTTGCATTTTATAATCCCACCAACAATGTATAAGAATTCCTTTTACTTGCTTCCCTGTTAAACTTTGCCACTCTTACTGGAGTGAAATATTATCTCACTGTGGTTTTGATATGTATCTCTCTTATTGCCAGTGATTTAGAGCATTTCTTCATGTACCTATTTGTCATTCCTCTGTGAAAATTCTTCCCATGTCTTTTGCCCATTTTGTAATTGGGTTTTGACCCTGTTTTCAGTAATAAGTCATCCCATTTCAGTCAGAAGGCTCTCTCATTCTAGAAAAATCGGGCATCAATTGGTGCATTCTGATATGAGTCTCTGTTGAGAATTTGCATTTCCACTCCAAGCTACACTAAATGAGAATTTATATCTTTACAAGATCTCCAGGAGAGTCTTACAAATATATAATTGTCCATAAGAATCAACATTAGATCTATAAGGTTCATCTAGAGAACCATAGTATTCATAAATATATATATATATAATTTTAATGTGTATATCTAGGATTCAGAATATTTATATTCAGTATACCTGAGGTGGTGGTATTGTGTACCATCAAATTGGAACCAAACCATAACTGACTCTCTATTGGATTTTCAGCGGCAGTAAATCACACAGAAGGAGATTGCCTATCTTACTCCCATGGAGCAACTGGTGGATTTGAATTCATATACCTTCAGAATTGCAGCACAATTTCCTGGACCACAAAGTCACTAGAGCTTCCTATATCTGAGGTAGGAGTGGATATTCTCTGAAAGGATCCAACCAGAATGAACTAGTTTGAAGTTTTCCATCTACTATCTCTTATCCCTCCTCCCCCAGCTCTGCTCATCAGTGGGCTAAGGGCCAATTGGTGCCTCAGCTGATTACTGTTAGGAGACATCCAAACTGAGCCTGTGACAGAATTTGAAAATTTGTGTGAGTTAATTTCCTGAGTGTGTTTGAGGAACAGAGTCAAAAGAATAAGAACTTTGGAGAGAGACCAAATGTTTCTGCTTCCAGCACTAAACAGCTATTAGGAGACAAATTTCTTTTCCCTTTGAGCCTCCTTCTGTAAAGTGGAGTGAATAATGCCTAATTCCAGGGGACTGCAATGCCTAATAATACTATATGTGAGTTAATGGGAACATAGAAGAGGCTCTGTAAATCTGGCCCTTTATTATTCCAGTTCATCTCACTGTGCCTAGAGCTCATTAATAGATTATTCCATGGAGACCACGGACCTCTGGTTATCATCTACAAATGTACTCCTCCACTCCCACAAATATACAGAGTCTATCCCAAGTATTCCCAGCTGTCCACGGGTTTTCTTTCCACAGAATGGGTGTGATGGGCTCTCTGATTTCCAAGGAGGGACGTATTTAGTCAACTGCTTCTGGACTCTGTCAGCCTTCTCTAAGACTTTCCTCTGCCAAAGTTACACTCCCTTTCCAGGGTCATCTCCTATCTGACTTAAGGATGGAGGGCGAGAAGACTGGACCCTTTTCCCAAGACAGTGACATTCTAAAAGATCACCCCTGGCTCAGCACGTGGATTTGCATGCAGGATTGCTTTGAGGGACACTTTATCATGACTGCATCACAGCTCACCTTCTCCCTCGGCTCAGTCCTGTATCCTGCTTCCTTACCTTTTCCTGTTAGATGCCTGCCTTAGGTTTCTCTAGAGAATCAAAATGAGTGAAGTATAAAAATGAAGATATTTATCTCAAGAAAATAACGTTAAGTGATTGTAGATAAAAGTTCTAAATTTATATGTCACAGATCAGACTAGAGACTTCTCCTGAGTCACGTAGTTGCAGGGGCTGATGGACCAAAGAGTCTAAGGTCAGATTACAGACTGTGGTGGGCTCATGAGCTGGTAGAGGCTTGTAGTTAGGTGTCATGGGAATGTGAAGCAGGCCCAGACCCAAGAAGATGTAAGCTAAGCAAAAACAGGAAATCTGTTTAGGAGGCATGACCCCAGGAGCAGCAGTGGGTAAGTAGCTTTAACCATATAACTGAGATATATTGTCGTTGTTGTTATGTGCCATCAAGTCACTTGTGATTCTTAACGACCTTATGTACAACAGCTCTGAACCCTGCTCTATCCTGAGCCAACTTTATCACCTACCCCCTTCACCCTACTCACTGAATCAATCCATCTCATTTAGAGTCTTCCTCTCTTGTGCTGTCCCTTCATCCTCCCAAGCATGACGTCCCTCTCCAAGGACTGGTGTCTCCTTGCAACATTCCCAAAGTGTGTTAGACAAAGCTTCAGAATCCTTGCCTCCAAGAAGGAGCCATAAATTACAGAAAACTGGTCCAGCAGCTGGGGATTGGTGGCCCAGTAACTAAATGAGGGAATTTTAACTATATATGACCTTTCACTTATGTACCTAACTGACCTATAGCCCCTTTGCCCAAAAGTCTTAACTAACCAATCATAATGTATGTAAAAACTAGCCAATAGAAAAGAGACTTCAATCAATACCTTGTAAGCCTATCTAAAGAGAAAATATTTTTTCTTTAGGGAGCCTAACCCTTGAGGCAAAAAATAAGGCCCCAGGAATAGATGGCATACCAATTGACATATTTCAGCTAACAGATGCTGTCCTGGACGTGCTCACCAAGTTGTGTCAAGAAATCTGGAGAATAACCACTTGGCCAAC
>NW_006399835.1:2921996-2940337 GCF_000299155.1 Elephantulus edwardii | reverse complement strand
TTGGGCCAAGAGGCAGTCGTCAAAATAGAGCAAGGAAACACTGCATGATTCAAAATTGGGAAGGGCATATGCCAGAAAATGTGTCCTGTCTTTATAACTTTTCGAGCTATATGCAGAACAGATTATCTGGGAGGCTGGGCTCTATGAGGAGAAAAGGGGCATCAGGATTGGTGGAAGATCTTTCAACAATCTACGTTATGCAGATGGCACACCCTTATGCAGATGACACACCCTGCTTGCTGAAATTGGGGAGGACCTGAAGCGCTTGTTGCAGAGGGTCAAGGACTGCAGCCTCCAATATAGATTGAGGCTCAATGTCAAGAAGACAAAGATTCCCACCACTGGACCAATTAGTAGCATCAGGATAGATGGTGAAGAGATTGAGATTGCTCTCTGTTTTAGTCGGCTTGCCTTCCCAGTCAACACTCTTGGCACCAGTAGCCAGGAAATGAAAAGACATATTGTAATGGGAAAGTCTGCTGTTAGGGACCTCTCCAAAGTACTGAAGAGCAATGGTGTCTCTCTGGAGACTAAGGTGCGTCTAATATAGACCATGGTCTTTGCAATCACTTGTTATGCCTCAGAGAGTTGGACTAGGGAGGATAGAAGGAAAAGTGATGCCTTTGAGCTGTGGTGCTGGAGAAGAGTATTGAGAGCACCATGGACTGCTAGGAAAACAAACAGATTCATCCTAGAGAGGATTAAACCAGGCTGCTCCTTGGAGGCAAGGATTCTGGGGCTGCGTCTAACATACTTTGGACATGTTGTGAGGAGAGACCGGTCCTTGGAGAGGGACATCATGCTTGGGAGGGTGGAGGGACAGCACAGGAGGGGAAGGCCCTCTATGAGGTGGATTGATTCAGTGACTGGGGTAATCGGTATGGATGTATCGGAGACAGTGAGATTGGTACAGGACAAAGTAGAGTTTAGTGTTTTTGTTCATAGGGTCGCTATGAGTCACAAGCGACTTGAGGGCATATAACAACAACAACAACCCTTGAGAGGCTGTGGTCTCTTGTCAGTACTGCAAAAGAGCTTGTAGCATTGTTCTTTCCTCTGGTGTCACTGGATAGGTGACTACAACAATTAACTCTGACTGCTATCAATCCTCTGTACAACTGAAACCTTGCCAAATCCTGCACTATCCCTACATCTTTTTGAGTTCATCATTGCAGTCACTGTATCAATCATCTACTTGAGGTACTCTTTTCTTTCTCTGACACAGTACTTTTCCAACTATGTCTTTTTTTTCATGGTTAAGCTTCTGCTGACAATGTACCCCAGTTATGTGAGAATAAATTTCATTATCTTTGTTTCTATGGCAAACCCTTGCTGCACTTCCTCCAAGACAGATTTATTTGTTCAGACACCCTGTGGTATATTCAATATTCTTTGCCAACCACCACACAGTTCCAATTCTTCTCCTGTCTTCTTCATTCATCATCCAATTTTAATAAGTATTTGAAGCAATTGAAAACACCATGGCTTGTCAGGAACACCTTAGTCTCTGAACTGACATTCTTGCTTCTTTGCGTGTGTTTTTCCTACTAGTTTATTTACAAAATTCTAATATGTTGTTTTTAAAAACAAACTCTTTTTATTTCCCTCACCCTGCCCCCATCAAATTGCACAACCCCATGGTCAGTCCTCCCCTCACCCTGTACATCTTCATCTGTCTGCTTCCAACCTCTCCCACCCTCTTGGATCCTTATACTCATTCTAAAATAGTAGTTTTATACAATATTTATCCTTGTAGGACTGAGTTCTTTCACCCAGTATAATGCTCTCCACTTCCTCCCAAGTTAGGTAATAATTTACAAACTCATTGTTCCTGCATGATGCATAGTATTCCATTGTGTGAATGTATCATAATTTCTCAATCCATTCCTTTGTCGTTGGACATTTGGGCTGTTTCCATGTTCTTGCGATGGTGAATAATGCTGTTATGAACATTGGTGTACAAATCTCAGTTTGTGCCTCAGTTCTTATTTTCTCAGGCTATATGCCAAATAGTGGAATAGCTCGGTCATATGGAATAATTGTTGTTATTGTTGTTCAGCTTTTTGCGGAAGTGCCAAACCAGAAATGCACGATCTGAAGAGGATAAAATTGATGCTTGGGATCTTCTAAAGATTAAATCCATGTATGCATCAAACCCTTTTTCCAACATGGTGAAAAGAAAACCTACAGAATGGAAACAAATATTTGATACCATCTCAGGCAAGAGTCTTTTAACAAAAGTTTACAGAATACTACCAGACCTCCACAAGAAAAAAACTGATAACGCAATAAAAAAATGGGCAAAAGACATAGAAAGAATTTTCCCAGAGGAATATATACAAATGGCAAGCAGAAACATGAAGAAATGCTCCAAATCACTGGCAATAAGAGAGATGCAAATCAAAGCCACAATGAGGTACCATCTCACTCCAGTAAAAATGGCAAAGTTTAACAGGACAGCAAGTGACAGATGTTGGAAAGGATGTGGAGAGAAAGAAATTCATATTGTTGGTGGGATTATAAAATGGTACAACCATTCAGGAAGGCTTCTTTGTACTTTAAAGAGGGTCTTGACAGCAGATCTGTCCAATGTAATTGTTATTATTGTTGTTCACTGTCTCGAGTCAGAACACACCCACAGCTGACCCTCTGGCAGGTTTTCAGAGGCAGTTAATTGCACAAGAAGAGATTGCCCATCCTTCTCCCATGGAGCAAGTGGTAGCCTCGAACCATGTGCCTTCAAGATTACAGTGCAGCTTCTTGCCACTAGGCCACCAAAGCTCCCTAATGTAATTCACCTTTTTATTTCTTAATTGCTATTTCCATGGGTGGTGATTATTGAACCAAGTAAAATGAAATTGTTTTTGTTAAGTGCCCTCAAGTCAAGTATGACTCATAGTGACCCTATGAACAAAAGATCTGAACCCTGTTTTATAACTACTGACATTTCTCTAATGTTCATAGAGTTTCCGAAGGCCTGTTGCTTAAGAAGTGGATGCCAATCCTGCTTCCAAGACAGTCTTAATCAGGGAGCTCTACTAAACCCTGTCCACCATGGGTAACCATTATGACATTTGACACATCAGTAGTAGAGCTTTCAGTATCACAGCAACCCACGTTATTTTAGTACCTCAAACTGACAGATCAGTGCTATACCCACTTAGAACAATGTTCTTCCCAAACACAATTAACAGCAGGCCAGAGGGCAAAACCAAATTTTAACTACAAAGACCTTCCCATCAGGTCTTTTTTTTTTTTTTTTAGGTTGTTTATTTTTCATTTCAATGAACATCTACAGAGATTTTGGGATTCCATTCATTGTTGCACCCTTCTCCCCGCACAAACCCCCCCCCCCCCCCCCCCCCATTTGCTCCTCTCCTTGAAAAGCAAAAGAAAAACTCCCTCAATGGTACACAATCCCCCCCCTCCCCAAACCCCACCACCATCAGGTCTTAATTCACTTAAACAAGAGGCTCATGATTTTTTTTTTAAGTAACCAGTTTACACCCACTTCCAATAAAGTCAAGAGAACCTACCTTCCAGAATCTAAGTGCTTCATGCATGAGCTTCCAAACTGGAGGCTTAGACAGGGTCCAACTGACTTTTAAACACAAAGGCCCACCTACCAGGTTCTGACTGACTTAAACAAGAGGCTTCCAGGCCATAGCTGATTGATGATAACTAAATCCAGGTAACTCATATAAGTATATAATTGACAACTTTTCTCTACTTATCATGTTACCTGTTATAGTTAATAATATGTTATTAATTATATTCTTTTAAATATAAATATTACACTTAATAAATATTAAATTATTAAAAAATATATTTGTAATTAATGTTATCTCTTGGTGCGATTGCTAAGATTTTTGTTTCCTTAACATTAAGGTATAATATAAGACTAGATTCTTTGATCTTCAGTAACTGTTCAAATCCCCTTAACTTATTGCAAGTAAACTTGTGCAATCTACATAACCCAGATTGTTGATGAATCTTACTTTAAGCCCATCATAGAGACTAATGAACCCAAAATTTGCAGACAGTATAATAAGATGCTGGTTCAAATTCCAAGAATCAAGTCAGATGATGGAATCAGAATGCCAGATCTAGAATGAGCAAAAAGAAATTTTTGCCAGAATATTTATTTAATTATTTATATTTACATATATTTATTTTTTATTTGCATACATATTTACATATATCCTTATCTTTATTTATCTATTTTTATTTATATTCATATATTTGATGCAAGTCATATCATCAAGGATACTCTATATGAACTGATGGGCAGCTTACAGCAGAACTTATTATGGAGTCAATTACCTCATATCAAAGTTCGTAGTGAAGGTTGACTACATTTTACAACCAATCAAACTGTGTTATAACTGCCAAACCAGAGATAATGGTCCAGTCAAATTTACACACAACTTCACCTAGTTAAGTTCTCCTTTAGAAATATCCAGAAAGTTAATATCTAGCTCATAGCCATTTTTCTAGTGCTTCCACCCAATTACACAAGATTATCACATTCCCTGATCAAAACCACTCACAAAACTGCTCTTCTAAAAATAAAACAATAAAACCAACAATTCAAACTCATTGCTTATGAGTCACAGCTCACCCTCCAGTAGGTTTTCATAGGCTGTAACCACAAAGGATAAAAATGTTCATCTTTCTCCCACGAGGCAGCTGACCATACTAGTGGGTATAATATTGATGTTGCGCAATCATCTTTATAGAACATTGGGTAAAATAAACATGCACAAGCATTTGGTCTGGTTTTTGATCACTCATATATACTGTTGTTGTTGTTGTTATTTGGTATTGTCGAGTCAGATCGACCCATAGTGACCCTCCAGTGGGTCTTCAGAGGCAGTTAATCTCATGGGAAGAGATTGCCTATCCTTCTCTGATACAGCAGCTGGTAGCCTCGAACCACATGTCCTCGGGATTACAGCACAGCTTCTTGTCACTAGGCTATCAGAGCTCCCTATAAACTATAGGCAATATAATCAGTTCACTTTATCTTTGTCCTTCTTTTCTCAAGCTCAAAGACAGGCTGGCTCTTTCTCAGCCTATACTAGACAACACATCTAGAAAGAGCAGCTAGTGTTTCAGAGATACAAGACTCAGGTGACAACTGGTTAAAAAAGTAGATTCTGGTTCAGTTTAAACTAGAATTTCAAATTCTTAGCCTAAGTCCAAGCTGAAAGAGTCAGTAAAGAAATCCCTGATAGAGACACCAACTTTCGTATCTACTATTTGTTATCCTTCCTTCTCTAGTTTAAAGTGCGCTTGATCCAAGTCATGGATTTTCAATTTCTACATATGCTTTTAGAGTTAGGCCATAAACAAGGAAGAACAAAGAAGATTTGATGTCTTTGAATTGTGGCATTGACAAAGAATATTGAGTATATATCATGGGCTTCCAAGACAACAAACAAATATGTCTTTGATGATTTGAAACCTAGATGCTCTTTTAGAAATTTCATGCAACGTATTTCAGGTACATTGTCAGTAGGAGGTAGTCCCTGGAAAAGGACATCACCCTGGAATCAGAGAAGAAAAACAAAAACTGTCAAGGAGATAAATTAACACACTGACTGCAATAATGGGCTGAAGAACAATGGCAAAGTTTGTGAAAATGATGGAAGATTGGGCAGGGTTTTAATCTAGTGCAGGATTGTTATGACTTAGAGGCACCTACATGATGCCAAACAACTACAATACGGATATTACTGCTAGCCTTCCTATGATCTAGAACAAAAATTTACAACAAGGACAAAAAGATTTATACATAATCATCTGTTGTTGTTGATTACCTTTGAATTGAGCATGACTCATAGCAACACTATGAACAAAAGATCTGAAGTTTTTCTATAACTATCAACATTTATCACAGTTCATGGAGCTCTATTCTATGTGAATAAACACTGAAACAAAAATTTTCTATTTCTCTGCACAGACTATATTATTGCTCGGTGGTACTAATATGGTCAATTTTAGGTCATAACAAATTTACTCTACAAGCACCAAATACAAGCAATACTGGATTTGCATACAGGGTTTGTTCCTGAGTTGCTTTGTAAATTGGCTATTTGAAACTCAGAATGCATTTATCTCAAGAAGTAAAGTTATAAATAATGGCCAGCTCATTGTCTTGCCTCACAAAGTGCTAGTAAACTTGAAACAAAATTAAAATAACACTGGATTTAATAATGAGCTGTTCTTAACGGGGGAAATGCCCTTCATGGAGCATAAAATGCAGACAATTTCTCTTAATCCTAGTTAAACATTTTCTTTACTTACCATTTTCAAAATGGAAGCAGTCAGTGAATGAAACGGCCCTCTTGTGCTCCTCCACAGAACTTGTACATAAATATAATGTACAACTGGTAATTTCTAGCTGCTAGTGGATGATAACCAAAATTGTTTGTTGTTGTTGTTGTTGTTGTTGTTGTTGTTGTTATGTGCCGTTGAGTCGCTTGCTACTCATGTTGTACTATGTACAACAGCCCTAAACTCTGCTCTTTCCTGTGCCAGTCGCACTGTCTCTGACACTCCCATCCTGATTACCCTAGTCACTGAATCAATCCACCTTATAGAGGGCCTTCCCCTCCTGCGCCGTCCCTCCACCCTACCAAGCATGATGTCCTTCTCCAAGGATCGGTCTCTCTTCACAACATGTCCAAAGTATGTTAGACGGAGCCTCAGAATCCTTGCCTCCAAGGAGCCACCCGGTTTAACACTTTCCAGGACAAATCTGTTTGTTCTCCTAGTAGTCCATGGTATTCTCAATACTCTTCTCCAGCTCTACAGCTCAAAGGCATCAATTCTCCTTTTATCCTCCTTGGTCATTTTCCAACTCTCTGATGCATAACAAGTGATTGCGAAGACCATGGCCTGTATCAGATTCACCTTAGTCTCCAGAGAGACACCATTGCTCTTCAGTACTTTGGAGAGGTCCCTAACAGCAGACTTTCCCATGGCAATGTGCCTTTTAATTTCCTGGCTGCTGGTGCCAAGACTGTTGACAGTGGAGCCAAGCAAACTAAAGCTGTGTACAATCTCAATCTCTTCACCACCCATCCTGATGCTGCCAATTGGTCCAGTGGTGATAATCTTTGATTCTTTTTTTCTTGTGACACAAGAATCAAGAAATATCCCAGAATATTTGGATATTTCTTGATTCTTGTGTCACAAGAAAAACTCGCTGTAACACAACATTGTATGTTTAGAGTTTCAATATACTAATACACACACAAGAGCACATTTCAAAGGAACATCACTATTTCATCTTACTACATCTCTTTGACATTGTACTGAAAGTTCTATACAAGGAGATTAGACAGTAAAAAGAAATATAACTTATTCTGATTGGCATGAAAGAATTAAAATTATCACTAAGTGCAGATGGCATGATCTTGCATATAGTAAAACTTCATATACACACACATCAAAACAAACTACCACAACAGAAACTATTACAAGGTGGCTCTTGTCACGTCGCCCCCTCTCTGCTGATATCACACTCCAGTTCCTGTTTAGATTTACTTTTGGAAATATTGAAATGTATCTGGCTCAGAACTACAAGATATCAAACCTGGCCAAAAAAACTTCAGAACATTAACAAGGACGTGGATGTCAAGAAGCCGCCAGCTAGTTCTTGAAGACCCCTTGCTGCCCATGGATCATGAGCCCTTGCTCCCCAGAGCCTCTTCAACCTCAAGCCAAGAAAGTGTGATCATCACAGCCTCAGCGAGGTTCCTCTCTGCTGGATCCGGAGTTGCCTTAAAGTACAAATGGTGGATGCTGATGACGAGCTGCCTCCACATCCCCACAGGCTCTCTCTTTCCACCCTTCTCCCAGTTGTTTGCAAAAGCCTACGACTGAATTATGGTGCTAAATAGTAAACATAACCTCCAATTTGTCTCCTCTTGTTTCCTTGGATTCTACTACCTCTTCAAAAGAAAACTTGAAGAGTTCTGTATTCTTGATCCTATACAAAGAATGCTATTTCACAGTGAGAGCCATTATTATAGTAGGTCCTTGGTAACCTTTGGTAATAAATGAGGCGCCAGAATAATTTAAAAAAGAAACAATCAAATTATTACAACTAAAAAGTTAGTTGAGTAAGATTATAAAATGCACAAAATAAAAAAAAAATCCATTCAACTCAATGAACAATCAGAAAATGAAATTAAGATGATGCTATTTACAATCATATCAAAGGTATTAACTGCTTAGGAACATCTAACAAAAGAATTGCACTTACGACTAAGAAAAAAAATCCTTATAAGAATTTTAGAAGACCTCTTTTCTTCATGGACTGGAAGCTTTAATAATGGTAAAATAAAAATATTCCCCAATCTCTTCTACAGCTTCAGTGTAATTCCCTCTCAAAACCTCAGTTATTTTTAATTATTATAAATAGATACTAAAAATTGTATGGGAAATAAATTTAAATAGATAATACAATCATGAGAAAGAATTAAAAAAATAAGTTGTCATACTTCTCAATTTCAAATACTGGTGTAAAGATAAACATGCAATGTTTCAAACTGAAAGTCCAGAAATATAGTAATACACTTATAAAAAATTCATTTTCAACAAGAATACCAAAGCAATTTAATAGAAAAAGAATAGTCTGTATTTCTACATGCAAAAGAATGAAATTAGGGCCCTGCTTCATATTCTGTATTAAAATTAACTCAAAATAGACCATGAACTTAAATTCATCAGCTGAAACTGTAAAATCCCTGAAAGAAAACATGAATATAAATCCACATTACTTTGAATTAGGAAATGGCTTCATAGATATGAAAACTGAAGCACAAGCAACCAAAGAAAAAATGGGTTATTGGGACTTCAACAAAACTGAAACCTTTTGTACTTGAAAGGATACTCTCAAGAAAGAAAGACAGACAACTTGCAAAATACAAGAAAATACTTACATACTTAATCAGGATCTACCATCCAGAATATACAAACTATATATAATCCAATTTAAACCTGGGGAAAGGATTTGAGTAGACATTTACCCAAAGAATATATAACTGTCCAATAAAGAGAAGATACTCAATGCCGTTAGTAATTGTTGTAGTTGTAAGGAGCCCTCAAATCGAATATGACTCATAGCCACGCTACAAACAACAGATCTGAAACCTATCCTATCCTGTACCAATGTCACAGTCCCTTAAACACTGGAGCCCATGGCTGTAGTCACTGTGTCAATCCATCTGCTTGAGGGTCTTCCTCTCCTTCACCATCTCCCCTCCACTCTCCAAACTTTTCCAAACGTGATGTCCTTCTTCAAGGAATAACCTTTCCTAGAAACATGTCCAAATTATATGAGATGAAGCTTGGTCATCCTTGCTTCAAGGAACACTCTAGCCAGACCTTCTCCAAGATGTATCTGTTTTTCTTATGATAGTCCATGGAATATTCACTACTCTTCTCCAATACCACAGTTCAAAGGCATCTATTTCTCTTCTGCTCTCTTTATTCAATGTCCAGCTCTCAGCAGCATAGCAAGTGATTGAAAAGACTCTGGTCAGAATCAGACACATCTTAGTCCTCAAGCTGACATCATTGTACCTCAATAATTTGAAGAGATCCCTGACTGCAGACTTTTTCAGTGTAACATATCCCCTGATCTCCTGACTGCTGGTATGAAGTGTATTGATTGTGGATCCAAGTAAGATGAAGTCATTGACAGTCTCAATCCTTTCTCTGTTCATCATGATATTGCTTATTGGTCCAGTGTGAGGATTTCTGTTTTCCTAATATTGAGATGCAATCTTTGTTGAAGGTTACAGAGCTTAACATTCCGCAGCAAGTGTTTCAAGTCCTTCCCACTTTCAGCAAGCAAGATTGTGTCATCTGTGTAAGGAAGGTTATTGATGACTCTTCCTCCAATCCTGATGTCACATTTCTCCTCATAGTCCAGACTCCTGGATGATGTGTTCCACATATAAGTTAAAAAGGTATGGAGGTAGGACACATCCCTGGAGTAGACCCTTCCCAATTTTAAATTCTTTTTCTTCACAGAGACAAGCTTCTCACATAATTTACGCAGCATACAGATTTAATAGGTATGGAGAAAAGATAGAAGCCTGACTACACCTTTCTTGATTTTAAACCATATATTGTTCCCTTTCTCTGTTTGCATAGTAACTTCTTGGTCATTGGTTTCTCATGATCACAATTAAGTGTTCTGGGACTCTCATTCTTCTCAATGGTGGCCATAATTTATTATGATCCAGTCAAATGCCTTTACATAGTCAATAAAGCACAAATAGGCACTCTTCTGGTGTTTCCTTTCAGCTAGGATCCATCTGACATCAGCAATGATATCCTTGGTAAACCCAGCTTCTTCTAAATCCATCTTGAACTTCTGGCAGTTATCTATACTTATTAAAACATGGTCTAGACATGTTTTAATTAGGAAGATGCAGAACAAAATTACAATGATACACTGTTTTGAGTCCCCCAAAATAGCTGTAATAAAAAGATAGATTAAATAGGTAGTTTTGGCGAGAACACTGAGCAATTAGAACATTTATTCATTGTTGATGAGGCTGTAAAATGGTGCCCTGATGTGGAAAACAATTTGGCAGTTCCTCAAAAACTTAAAGTAAGGAGAAGTCATAGTTTAAGAAGAAGGAGTTTTTATTCATGGTGATGAGAAATTTGGCTATTGTTGATGGTTGTGCAAAATAATTTCATTAATATCACTAGATAAAACTTTTGGGGAGAAGAAAAGTAAGGGAAAAGAGAGCAGGGTTACACTTAGGTTTACAGTTAAGTCTTGAGTTACTGGTTAGTTTTAAGGTTAGAAGTTCAATTTGGAGTTAAGGTTAGGATTAGGTTTGAGCTACGGCATTAGAGATAAGGTTAGATCTAGTTTTAGTGTTGTGGTGGTGGTTGTTATGTGCCATCAAGCCGCTTATGACTCATAGTGACCCAATGTACAACAGATCTGAACACTGCTTTAGCCTGAGCTAACCTTATTGTCTCTGACACACCTACCTCCATTACCCCATTCATTGAGTCAATCCATCTCATTGAGGGTCTTCCTCTCTTGTGCTGTCCCTCCACACACACCCCCCCCGCAAGCATGATGTCCTTCTCCAAAGACTGAATCCTTCTTGCAATATGCCCAAAATATGTCAGACAAAGCTTCACTATCCTAGCCTCCAAGAAGCAACCTGGTTTCACCCTGTCCAGAACAAACCTGTTTGTTCTCCTAGCAGTCCATGGTATTTTCAATACTCTTCTGCAGCACCACAGCTCAAAGGCATCAATTCTCTTTCTATCATCTCTAGTTATTGCTCAGCTTTCTGATATATAACAAGTAAATGTGAAGATCATGTCCTGCATCAGGAGCACCTTAGTCTCCAGACTGACATCACTGCTTTTCAGTACTCTGGAGATGTCCCTGAGAGTAGACTTTCTCAATGCAATGTGCGTCTTTTGATATCCTGTCTTCTGTTCCCAAGAGTGTTGATTGTGGAGCCAAGCAAACTAGAGCTGTTAACAATCTTAATCAATTCACTGTCTGTCAAGATGCTGCCCATTGGACCAGTGGTGAGAATCTTTATTTCCTTAATGTTGAGTTTCAGTACATATTTAAGGCTGAAGTCTTTCACCTTAGGACTATGGTGGAGGTTAGGGTTAATTCTAGGGTTAGACCAAGCTTAGTGTGAAGGTTAGATCTGGGGTTAGCAACAGGCTAATAGTTTGATCTATGGTTAGGATTAGGAAAAATAATAGTGATAGATTTAGGATGAGTTAGGAGCTGGGTTGTTGCTATTGTTGTTGTTGTTGTTGTTAAGTGCCATCAAGTTGTAGATGGCTCATAGCAACCCTATGAATGAAAGACCTGAATACTTGTTTAACTTTCATCATTTCTCCAAGTTCATCGAGTTTCCAGAGGAAAGCTATTTCAGAAGTGGATGCCACTCCTGCTTTCAAGCCTGTTTTAATTGGAAAGCTCCACCAAACACTGTCCACCATGGTTAATCATTATTGCATTTGACACATCAGTGTCATAGTATTTAGCAACCACAAGTTAACTATGTACAGCAAATGGGCAGAACAATGCTATACCACATAGAAGAATGTTTGACCAAAAACAATGAAAACCAGGTCTGAGGTCTGCAGGCCCAAGGGCCCAAATGCCTTTTTAAATAGGAGGCTGAATCCAATCAGTTCACACCCAATGGTGAGTAAACTTCCACATCCATGCCTCACCAGAATCAGAAAACAAACCTCTGTAGAATCTGACTGCTCCAGACAACTTCCCAAATTGGATTCCAGCCCCAAACTGGTGAACACAGGGGGATAGGGTTAGGGTTGTTATTGTTAGGTGGCATCAAGTTGAGCATGACTTGCAGTGACCCTATGACAAACAGATATGACCCATGTCCTATCGTGCACCACCCTTAACATCCCATTACTCTTGAGCCATTGCTGCTCATGATATTAATCCATTTTCATGAGGGTCTTCCTCTCCTTCATTGACCCTTCCCACAGTTCTTGAGTTTGTTTTAATGTATCATGTTTCTGAGGCTATAAATCTTCATAGGAACAGACTTCCTTACTTTTCATTCATGGAGCAGCTGGTGGTTTTGAAATATCAATCTCTCAGCTGTCTAATAAGTAATCACCTGTACAACCAGGGTTCCTTGGGGTTAGGAGTTTAAAAAAACAAAACAGAACTAACCGTGGCTGTGAATGACATAGTGGACCCTAGTCCAGATCACCTCAGGACTCTTTTTTTTTTTTTTAATGAAGGGTTTTATATGGTTACACAAGGACAGACTCCACAATGGGGAAGGCCTCTTCTTTCTCACTGTGTCAGTAAGCATCCTCTTGTCTTAAAGCAAGACTATGGTGACACTGTCTCTATATGACAAAGATTATGGATAAGTGAAAACTCATGATGCTAAGTGCCATCAGTATTAAATTTTCTGCACTACCATTATCTTCTTCCATGCCTTATTTGCTTCCTGTGCAAAATGGGTTAAGTGAGTGAGTTCAGACCTTGTAAGATAAAGACTTAATGACTTTCTGATTGGAATCAAGAGGGGCATCCGCTTCTGAAATAGCATGCCTCTGGAAATTCTATGAATGGGAAGAAACAATGAAAGTTATACAAGTATTCAGGTCTTTCATTCATAGAGCCAGTATCAGTTGTCTATGACTCACTGGCACTTAACAACAAACAACAATTTTAACACAGTAATAAGACACAAAACGAATAGCAATAAAATTAATAGCAATACTAAATACATAATCAGCTTGGTAAATTATTATTATATCTCTATAGAATATGTAGTATATCAATCTATATAAATACATAGATATCTATATTTTATGTAAAACATTCCAAAGTATTGTACTATGTTATTGTTGTTGTTAGGTGCCATCAAGTCACCCACAACTCACAGTGACCTATGTATAACAGCTCTGAATCTTGCTCCATCCTGAGCCAACCTTATTGTCTCTGATAAACCTACCTTCATTACCACAGCCCCCAAGTCAATCTATCACATTGAGGGTCATCCTCTCTAGTGCTGTCCCTCCACTCTCCCAAGCATGATGTCCCTTTCCAAGAACTGGTCCATTTTTTGCAACATGTCCAAAGTTTATCAGATGGAGCTTCAAAATAGTTGCTTCCAAGGAGCAGCCTATTTCACTGTCTCCAGGATGAACCTGTTTGTTCTCCTAGCAATTCATGGTATGTTCAATACTCTTCGCCAGCACCACAACTCAAAGACATCAATTCTCCTTTTATCATCCCTATTCATTGTCCAGCTTTCTGATGTATAGCACATAATTACAAAGACCATGGCCTGGATCAGACACACCTTAGTCTCAAGACTGACATCATTACTCTTCAGTACTCTGGAGATGTCCCTGACTTTCCCTATGCAATTTGTCTTTTGATTTCCTGGCTGCTGGTATATATGATGTTGAATATCATAAAAAATACATATGGACCATAGGTAATAAATGTGTCCAAAATCTATGAAGGAATTTAAACAATAATGTATATCTTTTCCTCTAGATTTATAGTTAGTTGCTATTAAGCTAGCTCAGACTCATGGTACCCCCTATATAACAGAAAGGAAAAACTACCTCGTCCTGCATCATACTGGGTATACTCAACTGTACTGCTGTGTCCACTATGTATTTTGAGTACTTTCCAGTCTAGCAGCTCTGATGACCTAGTAGGCCAGGCATTTTATTGCCTACCCAAAGACATGTAGTTTTAATCCATCTCTGAGGGGGGAAATTGGACAATCTCTACCTGTGTAATTTATAACCACTGAAAATCCACTGGAGGGTCAGCTATGAGTCGGCCCAGATTAAATGACAAAAAGTTGAGGGTTTTTTTAGTGCAGACTAGGGACCTCATCTTCCAGTATTATATAAACAATATTGTATTGTCACCCACGAAGATCTTGTTGAATAATTTTCAAAAATATATTGCTAGGTGTTTCTTCCAATTGTCTTTACCTTGGATTTTCCATTAAAACTGTTCAGCATGGGTGATCTGGCTGGTATTTGAAACACAATAATATGGCTTCCAGTACTATAGCTACACACAAGGAATAAATAAATGAATTTTTGTCAGATACACAGTGTATTAATTATAAATTAATAAGTAAACTCAAGATACACAGAATGATCATATGTATAATACATATATGTTGTTAGTGGTGGTGGTGTGTTCCGTAGAATCAGAACCAACCCATATCTGACCGTCCAGCAGGTTTTCAGAGGCAGTTAATCACAGGGGAGAAGATTGCCCATCTTTTTCCTACATAGCAGGGGGAGGCCTTGAACTGTGTGCCTTTGGGATTACAGCACAGATTCTTGCCACTAGGTTACCAGAGCTCCCCATACATATATGCATATAGAAATATATACACATAGTGATAGAATAATGTTCTATGCACAGCAAAATTGTACTTCCTACTCTATTATAAAGTCCCCTCAATAACAAAACTTCTGCCCACTGCTATTCATGATACTGTCAGTAATGAGAAGTTTAATTAAAACACTGCTTTGAGATTAATGTCTGGTTTAATTCTCAGATTATTAATCTGAATCTAATGTTACCCTTGAAAAATATCCTTGATAATAAGAGGTAAAAAATTATAAAACCACATAGTAATATTAAGTTGCTTTAACATCAAAAAGAAAAAGTAATCTAAAATTATTGTATTCTGATGAGATAGTAAAATATTTTTATCATTGTATATGACAGAAAACACACAGCATAATGCACTATCTAGAGTAGATTATTTTCAATCTCAGAAAAAGTTAACTGTACTTCTTCTGTAGAGATAGTGGTCCATATTATCTATTTAAGAAAATTACTAAGAATTTTAAGTATGATCCAGAAAATGGAAGTTTGAAGTACATGTAATAGAAAGATAATAGAAAAGATGAACCATAAACTCAAATTCAGAACAAATGAAAGTCTACAGATTTTGAAGAAAATAGTACAACTAGTAAATTATAAATATTTATATAATGTTTATATATCTATAAAATAAACCACACAAATATTTCTCTCCTTTTTTTTTTACCACTGCAATGAATGATACTACCGAAGCTTTTGAAGAAACGAGACCAAGAACAATCTGGAATGTTTTATAAGGAGGAAAATGTAAATATGCATAATGAAATAATAATATACCTAAGTCTTTTAAAAGATGCAACTCTCCAAATTCACGTATCATATCCCAAGGTGCCACTGAATCTCCTGTGACTCTATGTACAATAGACATAGAGCCCTATCTATCCAATGCCAACCTAATTGTCCCAGGCACACCTACTCTCATTACCCCAGTCACTTAATCAATCCATCTCCTACAGAATTCATGTCATTTCTAAAAAACTCAAATGATGGACTAGCTGGAATATAGTTACATGTCTTAAATGAGTATATTGTCTTCAGAAACTATGACGTTTGACCTTAACTTGAAGCAAAACATCAGAGTTATTATACTGCTGGGAAAAACAAGAAGGAAATAGTTAAGCATTGGAACCAACATGAAATAAAATCTAGTTTCTCAAACACTTCCACTTTTACTGGATTAAGAAATAATACAATGAAGATTTATTTTTTTAAAGATCTTTTTCAAAACATTATAACAGTAATATCACCACTGGATGATGAAAGCTGTCCTACAGGTCAAGCAGAAGCAAGGAGGGAATTATTTCTATGTCAGAGAGTATTTCTAAAGTTCAGATATATTTTTCAGTTGGTCAAGGGAACAAAGATTTGTTTTACTCTTATCTTTCCCACTAAGTGCAAATATAAACTCTAGAAACAAGCCAAGAGTCAACTAAATGAAAGTCCAAAAATGTGGAAGAGAGACAATAAAAACCCCAAGACTGAAGGAAAAATATAGCAACATAACAATAAGATTTCTCAAGTCCTAAACTCAATAGAAGAGGGTCATTTAGGCCTAGCACTTACCAACACCAAATTTATCAACAAAGGTGACATATATGCACTCATTGTCCTCTAAACTTGAAAGAAGGAATTGGTGAGAAGTTCCACTGGCAATAAGTAACCAAGAAACTCACTCTCCTTATTCTGCAAGTCTCTAGATTCCTTTCTCCCAATGAGAAAGAAAGCTTTCACACTAGAAAAAGCCACCCAGCCTAGGATACTTCTTTGTTCTAAAAAGTTCAAAAAATTCCTTCCTCAATAATGAAGAGACACAAGACAGCCCAATGACACCAATGGGGAAATTCTGCCATAAGTAACTGGTTTATAATATGTTTATTAACCCTATAGACCAGCTATTGTAGTTGTTTACGATCAAGTTGGAATTGACTCACAGCTGACCCTCTGGATTTTTCTGAGGCAATAAATAGCATGAGAGGAGATAGTCCATCTTCCAGAGCACCCAGTAGATTCAAACTCTGTTCCTTTGGATTAGCAACCAACTCCTTACTCACTAAGCCACTTCATCATGCTACCTGTAGGCACCAAGCAGTTGAAAATATGAAATTCCTTATAAAACTTCGGGCAGTATCAATAACCAATGAAAGCCCAAGCAGCACCCGACAGTGAGAAAATGAAATTAAGTTGCTATTAGAATTAAAACTATAAAAATTGATGTTGTTGTTAGAATGCTGTCAAGTCAAATATAACTCATAGCAATCCTGTGAACTTTTTCTATCCAGTGCCATCTTCATCATCTGTGACACAGTTGAGCCCATTTCTGCAGTCACAGTGTCAATTCAGCTTGTTGTCGTCCTCTCATTTGATGCTCTTTTCCAAGGAATAGCCTTTCCTAATAACATGTTCAAAGTATATAAGATGAATCTTCATCACCCTTGCCTCCAAGTGCACTTTTTCCAAGGCATATCTGCTTGCTCAGTGCTCATCTTCAACACCACAACTCAAAGACATCAATTCTTTTTCTGTCATCCTTATTCATTTTTCAGCGCTTAGATGCATAACAAGTGATTGAAATGACTATGGTTTAAATAAGGCACACCTTAATCTTAGATATCAGTCTAAAGCTGTTATCATTGCTCCTCAGTAATTTGGAGATACCCCTGAATGCAGACTTACCCAGTGCAATATGTCCTGATATTCTGATTGCTGGTAACAAGGCTGTTGATGGTAAATCCAAGTAAGATAAAATCATTGACCATTTCAATCTTTTTTCCATCTATCATGGTAGTGCTTTTCAGTCCAGTGGTGAGGGGTTTTGTGTTTATTGATGTTGAGATACAACCCATATCGAAAGCTATCATTTCAAGTCCTACTCACTTTTATCAAGTAAGGTTGTGTCATCTTCATGATGCAAGTTATTGATATGTTTTCATTCTATACTAATGTCACCATTCTTCTTCATATAGTCCAGGTTCACAAATAATTTGTTCAGTGCACAGATTGAACAGTTATGGAGAAAGGATACACTCCAGATGCACACTTTCCCTGATCTTAAACCATGCAATGTTCCCTTGCTGTGTTCAGACAATAGCTTCCTGGTCTAAGTATACATTTCAAATGAGCACAACTAAATGTTCTAGAATTCCCATTCTTCTCAATATTGTCATTGTTGTTAGGTGCCATCGAGTTGAGTACAACTCACAGCAACCCTATGAACAAAGGATCTGAGCCCTGTTTTATCCTACGCCATCCTCACACTTCCTGACATACAAGAGGCTATTGCAGCAGTCACCACATCTTTCCACCTGGTTGAAGATCTTCCTTCTCGATATTAGCCATATTTTATTGTACTCCACACAGTCAAGTGGCATCTCATCTACTCCTGGAAACTTAGCGGGGGCGGGGG
>NW_006399835.1:2919119-2921896 GCF_000299155.1 Elephantulus edwardii | reverse complement strand
GGGTTGCCAATGTATTCACTGCAGCTTGAACATCATCTTGCACCACTAGCTTTTGTTCATAACATACTTCCTGAAATTTTTCAGTGTCAGTGAATTGTTTGTGTGTTTTTTTTCTTTCTTTCATATAGTGGCTCAGTGTATTCTTTCTATCTTCTTTTGATTCTTCCTGGATTGTTCAAGATTTTTCCCATAGCATCTCTCAGTATTGCAATGTGAGACTTGGATTTGTTTTTCAGTTCTTTCAACTTGAAAAATACAAAGCGAGTTCTTCCTTTTTTATTCTCCAACTCCAACCCTTTGTACATTCTATTACAATACTTTTCTTTACCTTCACGAGCTGACCTTTGAAATCTTCCATTCATCTCTTTTAACTTGGCATTTTTCCCTTTGTTTGGGTTCTCAATGCTCTAGTGCAATTTTCGGAGTCTCTTCTAACTTACATTTTGATCTTTTCTTCTTCAACCATTTGCTCTCTTCATGGGTAATATCTTTGATGCCAAGATTACAAAAATTAGGCCCACAAAAATTATATCCTACAAAAATCTGAATACTAAAACTGAACAGAGTAACCTCAGGCTAAAAGGAAGATATAAACAGAATCCCTGACTCTCTAACACTGAGAAAAATCAGATATTGAAATTGTACAACAAGGATTTTAAATCAGCTATCATGAAAATGTCACACTTAATGTCATACTTAATAACCTCATACTTAATAATGAACTGTTGAATATTTTTCTCCTATGACTGGAAAAAATAGTCAAGATGTTCATTTTACCACTCTTACTCAACATAGTTTTTAACTTATGGGGAAAAAAGGCAAAAATAAATATGACTTACACAATGAAAAAAATTAAATTTTTCTCATTTTAATGGCATGCTTGTTTACATAGGAAATCCCAAGGAATCAAGCAAACAAAAACATAAAATATTAAGTTCAGCAAGGTTCCTAATGCTATAAGAGCAACACACAAATATCAGTAGCATTCTGTATACTAGCAAGAATCATGCAGACAAGGAAAGCATAATTCCATTTACAACAGCTACATGGAAAAGATATAATTTTACCAGATTATGCATAGTGTTTGTATATAGAAAATTGACACAGGATATGACAGGGTTCAGATTTGTGTTCAAAGAGTAGCTACAAATCTTATTGAACTGGATGTCACTTAACAAAGAAAATAATAGAAGATCTGAATAAACAGAAAAATATATAATGTCCATGAATTGTAATATGTTGTTGTTTTTGCAGTTACCCAGTTACTGTATCAGTCTCATCTGGGGTCTTCCTCTCCTACTCTGTCCATCCACCCTTCAGAGTATGATGTTCTTCTCCAGAGACTGGTCCCTCCTGGACACGTACCCAAAATATGTGAGATGGAGCTTCAAAATCCTAGCCTTCAAGGAAAAACTTGGTTTCACCTTCTCTAAGACATTCGTATTTATTTTCTTGGCAGTCCATGGTATGTTCAAAACTCTTCTCCCGTAGTACAACTCAAAGGTCTTGATTTTTCATATAGCTGTAACTAAACAATGGATCGTTAGGTAATTCTATTTTCCAGTTATTTTAGGAACGGACACATACTGTTTTCTATAATGACTATATCAGTCCCACCAATAATAGAAAGTATTTCTAATTTCCCCACATATTAACATTTGTTATCGTCTATTTTGTGTTTCATCGTGGATTTTGGTTTGTTTAATATTTCTCATTTTGTTGTTATGTGCCATCAAGTCGGAACTGTCTCATAAATGGCACTTTAGGGGGTTTTCAGAGGCCTGTAAATCCCATGGGAAGAGATTGTCCATCTTACTCTGGAAGAGAAGCTGAGGCATTTGAACCACTTGCCCTCAAACTGGCAGCACAACTCTTTACTTACTAGGCCATCAGAGCATCCTTTATCCATCTTGTTGCTATTATATTCCATCAAGTTGGAACCAACCCACAGCTGACCTTCTAGTAAGTTTTTAGAGGCAGTTAATCTCATGGAAGGAGATTGTCTATCTTTCTCCCAAGGAACAGCTGGTAGATTTGAACCATCAGGCCTTCGGTGGCTTCTTGCCACTAGACCAGCAGAGCTCCATTTTAGTGTTACAAAACTAATTCATTGTAGTTTTTATTTGCATCCCCCTAAATCTCTGTTCATGTGTTTGGTTCTTGGTCTCTTTTTGCCTTGAAAAAAGAGTCAAGGGAGCAGGAGTAAATTGGATTGTGTGGAAAATTGCCTCCTTTACTATAAGATTAGAAAAATTGAATTATACCAGTTATTATTTCCAGAAATTTTGACTGAAGATTCTATAGAACAATCTTTATTGAAATGAGTGGAGGGGGGCCTGCAAAACATATTTCAAATTATCACAGATGCTAGACTTTCTGAAGCCTTAAATGCTGAATTAACCTCTGAAACTGTTGCCCTGAGATTATCTTTAAACTTTAAATTAAAACTACTCCCTAAAAAAAAAAAAACTACTCCCTGAAGTCTTCTTAAAATAAAACAATATTAACTCTACTAGTGAAAAAAAAGTCTGACTTGATCATTATGGTCTTTTAAAAGCTGTATGATCTACAACCAGAAGATAAAATAGATAAATGGGACCCTCTAAGAATCAAATCCCTATGCACATCCAAAAACATCTCCCTCCAACAGGGTAAAAAGGGAAGACACACACTGATTTGGCAATGACATGTCAGATAAGGGACTTATATCTAGAATTTATAAAATACTTGAGCACCACAACAAGACAAAGGTAAACAACTCAATTGAAAAATGGGCA
>NW_006399835.1:2916597-2918719 GCF_000299155.1 Elephantulus edwardii | reverse complement strand
GGTATATTCACACAATGGAATACTATGCTGCATTGAAAAATAAGAACTCATGAAATATTATACAAAATGGGTGACCCTGGAGGACGTTAAGCTGAGTGAATTATCTCAGTCACAAAAGGACAAATACTGCAGAGTACCACTGATATAAAATGGAACTGACATAAGGGTTGGGGGGGAGACTGAAAAAGATGAGTTCAATAATGTATACTGTATTAAAACAGATGAGGGAGAGAACTGTTTAAAAGGGATATATGATCAGCTATTATTGTCATGACAGGGTCCAGAACAAAGGTTGCATAGTGGAGTGGACTTGGGGGATTGCATAACAAAAGAATTTTTCTTTTACTTTTCAAAAAGAGTGAACGAGGGGGAGGGGCGATCAGGGAGAAAAGAGCAACAATGAATAAATGGAAATCCAAAGTCTCTGTAAACCTTCATTAAAATTAATAATAAAAAATAAATAAAAGTAATCACCATGGGAGGGGACCTATGTAGGGTCAAACTGACAGCAGTTACTTAAAAATTTAAATAGGAACTTCAGAGAGAATGATTTTATTTCAATGCAAAGAAACAATTCAGAGGAAGTAGAGAATGATTGTAAAATTCAATAAACGTAATCAATGTCACAGAATTATATATGCAAAATGTATAATTCATAGAAATTATTGAATTGGAATATTTTTCTATGTATAATCTCAACAAAACAAAAATATAAACATTATACACATATACACACATTCACACTTACATAATGATTACAAAAAAGCTGTATACAAAAAGAGCATGTATGTTCATGCTCCTAATAACTAAAACCTAAAAATAGATCAGATAACATCGGTAGGTTAAAAATAATATAAATTGTAATGCATCTCCTCCTCCAGTGTGATTAACAGTTCAGAAAATCTGCTGGAAGGTTCTGACTTGACAGCAATGTGGGGTTTAGAACGGAAACATTATCAGTCATTCAAATTCCTGAAATGCAAGGAATTATTTAGTCAATTAATTCCTAGGTACTTATTATGACCATAGAAGAGAAGATTTGCCTCAATATAAAAATGCATTCAAGTTGTCTTAACAGAAAATTCCGTCCTGAACAATTTGCAATAACCTCCTCTTGGTGCGTTAGGCAGAGGCTCAAATCAAGGCTCTCTCCTTGCAAACTCCAGGGAGCACATTTATGATGCTGGCTCATAGCATCTTTCATAGATGCCAAGGAGGGGATTCACATTTTGAGACAGAACCAGAAACAATGAAGATCGCTTCCAATTATGATTCTGTGATTCTGCCATTGTGCAGGAAAGAAAGAAAAGAACCTGGGCAAAGCTAAACCTAAAATATAAAAAGTGAAAGAAGAATGGGTAGAGCTAGACAGAAAGTTTTTCATAAAATGAGCTATTTTATAAAGCAGAATACCCTGAGTTCTAGATATTATGATTCAACACAGTATATTCAAGTTATATAGCTATTAAGATAAAACAAGAGTGAATTAAATTTTGAAAACAAGGTTGATTTAGCCTTTTGAAGAGTCATCAGTTACAGAAGAAACAAAAAATAAATAACAACCATAAGCTCACAAAGGTATTGTGGTTGTAGTGACCAATGAGTGAGTAACCATATAGGCTGTCATGTACTTTGTGGCAAGAAGCTGAACTGCAATCTTGAAGGCATCAGCTGCTCCTTGGGAGAGGGACGGCCAATCTCCTCCTGTGCGATTAACTGCCTCTGAAAACCCGCCAGAGGTTCAGCTATGAGTCTGTTCCAACATGATAGTACACAACAAAAGAGAGAGCGAGACTGCGTGTGTCTGTCTGTGTCTCTGTGTTTCTGTGTCTGTGTGTGTGTGTGTGTGTGTGTGTGTGTGTGTGTGTGTGTGTAGTGTGTGTAGTTGTTGTTAAGGGTCATCAAGTCATAGATGACACATAGCAACCCTATGAATGAAAGTCCTGAACATGCATAACTTTCATCCTTTCTCCAAGTTCACAGAGTTTCTGGAGGTAAGCTATTCTGGAAGTGGATGCCACTCCTGCTTCCAAGCTTATTTCCATCTAAGAGCTCCACCAAACACTGTCCACCATGGGCAATCATTATCACATTTGACACATCAGTGTCACAGTACAGACAC
>NW_006399835.1:2914049-2916358 GCF_000299155.1 Elephantulus edwardii | reverse complement strand
GACTCATAGCGACCCTATGAACGAAAGACGTGAACACTTGTATAACTTTCATCATTTCTCCAAGTTCATAGGGTTTCCAGAAGCAAGTGGATGCCACTCTTGCTTCCAGCTTCCAAGCTTGTCTTAATCGGGAAGTTCCACCAGAGTCCACCATGGGTAACCAATATTGTACAATTGGCTCATGAGGGTCACATTGTTCAGTATCATAGCAACCATGAGTTATCTCTGTACAGCTAATCAACAGACCAATGCTATACCACCTAGAAGAATGTTTGATCAAAAACAATTAAAAGCAGGCCTGCTGGTGGACTGTTCATCCCCAGTTCATCCTGCAAGTCCTATCTGTTGACATCCACGTGGGATGAAGATAAAGTCATAAGAGCCCCAAGCACTCCATATGTGTCCCTCCTCCAGATGCAAGAGGCCATCAAAACTTCCAGCATATATCTATAGATATCTATACATGCACTCACAAGAATATCTATAAGACTATATAAACCTATATATAGACTATAACTAGCTAGTTAGCTATGTTTCTGTATCTATATCTCTCTGTCGGTCTCTCTGTCTATCTATCTATCTAGACCTTCTAGCAGGTTTTCAGAGGCAGTTAATCTCATGGGAGGAGATTGCCCATCCTTCTCCCATGGCGTAGCTGGTGAGATTCAAACTGCATGCCTTTGGGATTGCAATGCAGCTTCTTGCCACTAGGATATCGGAGCTCCCTGGTTACATAACACAGAGAGAGAGAGAGAGAGAGAGAGAGAGAGAGGTGTTATATATAGATATATATAGACTATATCTATGCATACACAAACTATATACGTACACACACACAGAGACTATACATAACATACATTTATATACAGACTATATATAACATATATATAAGGACTATTTATACTGTTGTTGTCATTGTTATGTGCCATTGAATCTCTTGCAACTCATAGTGACCCTATGTACAACAGCCCTAAACCCTGCTCTATCCCTTGCCAATCTATCTCCAACACGCTTGTCCCCATTACCCTAGTGACAGAATCAATCCATCTTATTGAAGGTCGTCCTCTCCTTCACTGTCCCTTCACCCTCCCAAGGATGATGTCCCTCTCCAAGGACTGGTCCCTCCTTGCAACATGTCCAAAGTATGTCAGACGAAACCTCAGAATCCTTGCCTCCAAGGAGCAGCCTGGCTTCACCCTCTCCAGGATGAACTTGTTCTGATAGCAGTCCATGGTATACTCAATACTCTTTTTCAGCATCAAAGCTCAAAGGCATCAACTCTCTTTCTATCAGCCCTAGTCATTGTCCAGCTCTCTGAAGCATAGCAAGTAATTGCAAAGGCCATGGCCAGTATCAGGCACACCTTAGTCTCCAGAATGACGTCGTTGCTTCATCGTACCTTGGAGGGGTCTCTGACAGCAGACTTTCCCAATGCAATTCGTCTTTTAATTTCCTGGCTGCTGGTTCCAAGAGTGTTGATAATATATATACAGACTATGTATGTATGCACAGAATGTGTGTGTGTGTGTGTGTTTGTGTGTGTGTGTTATACAAACTATAAATGAAGTCTAGTGCCTAGTGACAAAAAGCTGCACTGCAATCCCAAAGGCACGAGGTTTAAGGCCACCAGCCACTCCACGAGAGAAGGATGGGCAATCTCCTCCCATACAATTAACTGCCTTTGAAAACTCGCCAGAAGGTCAGGTATGGGTCGGTTCTGACTCAACAGTAAACAACAGCAATATATATATATATATTAGAGAGAGAGAGAGAGAGAAACTATATTATACAAACTATCTATCTACACAAATCAGTACTGCAATCCCAAAGCCACTTTGTTTGAATTTGTCAATTGCTTTGTGGGAGACGGATGGGCAATCTCCTCCCGTGTAATTAACTGAAAACTCTGAAGTAACTCTGAAAACCCACTGGAGAAGGGTCAACTGGTGAGTTCCTACTTAATGGTACATAACAACAATATATAGAGGGAGCTCTGGTGGTGGTCTAACTAGATACATAATATATGTATACACGTATAGTTTCTATACTGCCAAGCCCAAAGACGTGCAGTTCAAATCCACTAGCTGCTCCAAGGAAGAATGGGGGGTCTCCTCCTGAACAATTACCTGCTTCTGAAACTCACTTGAGGGTTATCAATGAACCAGTTCTAACTTGATGGTTGCTGTTGTTGTTGTTGTTATGTGCCATTGAGTCGCTTGCTACTTATAGCGACCCTATGTACAACAGCCCTAAACCCTGCTCTATCCTATGCCAATCACACTGCCTCTGACACACCCATCCCGATTACC
>NW_006399835.1:2903509-2913294 GCF_000299155.1 Elephantulus edwardii | reverse complement strand
CCTGCTCTGTACTGACGACTGTCTTTTGGTCCAAGTATAGGTTTCACATTAGTACGATCAAGTGTTCTGGGATTCCCATCCTTCTCAGAGTCAGCCATAGTTTGTTATGTTCCACACAGTCAAACGCTTGATGTACTTGATGGTACATAATAACAATAAATAGCTATATAGACAGAAAGATAGTGATTCATATGAGCTAATGATAGCTTGTATTGTTGTTGTTATGACTTGGCAGTACAACTCCTTTACACTAAAACCACGAGAGTAGTGTGTGTATGTGTGTCTGTATATGTAGAAGGATGGTAAATTTCCTCCTGTGTGATTAACTTTCTCTAAAAACCCACTGTACGATCAGCTATGGATCAGTTCAGACTCTACGGTACCAAACAACAACTTTATCTCTCTCTCTCTCTCTCTCTGTTGTTGATTGCCTTTGAGTAAAGCATGATTCATAGAGACCCTATGAACAAAAGGCTTGAAGCCTTTTTATAACTATAAACATCTATCAAAGTTCATAGAGTTTCCGGAGGCATGTTGTCTAGGAAGTGCATGCCACTCCTGCTTCAAAAAATAGAGATAAATAAATATGTATATAAATATATATAACTAACTATATATATAGCTATATATATATAAAAAACTCTATATATATCTATATCACTATCTATATATAACACTGTGTATATAACACTATGTGTATATAACCCTATATATATAACACTATGTATATATTTATTTTGTTGTTCTGTACCATCAAGTTGGAATCAAGCATAGCCAATCCTTTAGCAGATTTTCAGAGGTATTAAATCATAAGGGAAGAGATTGACTCATTATCCTTTACAGCAGCTGGTAGATTCACATTATGTGCCTTCAGATTGGTAGTATAACTCCTTAGTACTAGGCCACCATAGATAGATATAAATATAGATAGACATATAGATATAATCATGCCATTTTAAACATTTAACTTTTTTCAGTTTTGTCTTTTCAGTCCTGATATGTTAAATATTTCATCTATGTGATTAATAGTTCTCCATGTATCATCTTCCCAGAATACTCCAAAAATAGTTTTTGATGACTCTAGTTCTTAATATTCTAAGGCATTTGAATTGACTATGTGGATCAAATAAAATTCTTACTAACACTAAAAATAATGGGAATTCCAGAACACATAAGTACTCATGTGAAACTTAAACCTAGACCAAGTGTCTGTTGTCATAACAGAGCAAGGAAACACTGAATGCTTGAAAATTGGACAATAACTAAAATGATAGAAGAATTGATGCTTTTGAGTTGGAGTGTTGAAGAACAGTAAATATCATGCATATCAATCACATGCACTGCCAGAAGAACAAACAAGACTGCTTTGGAGAAAGTGAAACCAAGGTGCTCCTTGGATGCAGTAATGGTGAAACTTCACCTCAAGTACTCTGGACATGTCATTAGGCAGGGCTCCCCAAAGAGAAGAGCTTCATGATTGGAAAGATTGAGGGTCATCAAGACAGAGGAAGGTCCAATAGGCTCCAGGTTATCTGAAATTATAAGAGTGGCACAAGATAAGGCAAAATTCATATCAATTGTCCATAGGGTCACTATGAATTGCAGTTCAACCTGACAGCACATAACATCAACCACAGCTTGTTCTTGGTTGACTCAGTGACATCTAATCACATCAACGTACAGGTCGAAGGTACCCTAGTATCACAGAGTTGTGCTTCTGACCAAAAGTTTGAATCCACCAGTTGCTTGGTGACAGAGGAGGCAGTCTGCTCCCATTAAAATAATAGTCCTGGAAACTAGATGAAATCAGAATCTGTGAGTCACTACAACGCAACTTGACCACAGTTGTATTGGTTTGGTTTGATTTTATGTTGTGCCATTAAAAAATTAAGTTTTTTTTTTAAAACAATGTATACAAACTTTGTAAGTAACTCAGTATAAAATAAGAGTTTTATTAAAAAGAAGGGGAAAAAGAAATTCAGTTTCACCATCTTTACCTCTATGGAGCATTCTGGTTGCATCTTCTCCAAAATGGATTTGTTTGTTCTTTTGGCATTCCATGGGATATACAATACCCTTCTCAACACCACAAGTCACAGACATCCCTTATTCTTAGTCATTGTCCAACTTTCCAATGCATGGGAAGCAATTGAAAACACCATGGCTTGGATCAGATACATTTTAACCTTTAAACTAACATAACTTGCTCTTTAGCACTTTGGAGAGGTTCTTGACAACAGATTTTCCCAATCTAAAAGCTCTTTTGAGTTCTTGACTGCTATAACCAGAGGTGTTGATTCTAGATCCAAATAATATTAAATCATTAACAAATTCAATCTTTTCTCCATCTATCATGATATTGCTTATAGGTTCAGTGGTGAGGATTTTTGTTTTCCTAATGTTTACATTTAATTCATATTGAAGACTGTAGTCTTTTAACTTTTTCAGGAAGTGCTTCAAGTCATCTTGGCTTTCTGCAAGCAAAGTTATAGCATCTGCTAAATGCAGGTTGTTGATGAGTCTTCCTCTAACACTGATGCCACATCAATCATTGCAGGCTACAAGGTTCATAAGGCTATCCAATGGGCATATTTATTAGCTACCTAAAGGTAATTCTTAAATGATTTTAAAGCTAATTCTTAAATGTTTTAATCACATTTATGCATTCGTACACACAATTGCCATTCAGTCTTTTTTTTTTTTTTTTACTAACATCCTGCGGCACTGTGGTTATAGGCTTGATTGTTAACGAAAAGGTTGGCAATTCAAATCCACTAGCCACTCAATGAAAGAAAGATATGGCTGTTGGCTTCCATGAAGTTTGTAGCCTTGGAAACTCTAAAGCAAAGTTCCACTTGGTCCTATAGGGTAGATTTTGAGAGGATAGTTTAAGCACTCAGGCCTGAATAATCATAACTATTCACCACAATTAAGCAAATGGGAATTCTTACACTTTAAAAGCTAGAATATTAGTAGCTCTTAATATTTATTATACAAGTACATGTCATACTGGATCTTAAAACTAATAAAAGTGGTTTAATAATTCCAACCAATATTTTCAATATTCAGTAAGGTAATCAATTTGTCTAATGTTAAGCAGCATAGTTCCATAAATGAAATATTTGGCAAGGAATCTGATTTAAAATGCATTTTTTTTTCCTCAAGCAAATGAAGAGTTATAATGAAAATTTATAATTTGTAGTATATTACAGGTGGAAGTGAATTTAATTTCTCTATCAATATTATGCATGGTTCAAAATCTTTTGTACTCTAGCACACGGAAACTGGCAGACAAAAGCAATTACATTAGATATGCTGTCATCCAGAACATCTGAAAAATGCTATTTATCCAGTCTTATCAATTTAAGTTTACCCTTCTACTATAGCAGACTACAAATACCAGGCCATGACCAACACATTAATACCAAGAGGCGATCCCAAATGCCGCTTCTAGAAATCAATGGAGAGAATTTTATTGTGTCTAGGTTATTTCACTGGAAGGCAATTGTCAAAATCAATCTGTGTCTAACTCAATTTGTAACTTGATTTATACCTACAATGCTTGCAAATTAGACAACTGATTAAGAAGCATTGATTTATCCTCAGAAAAATGGACCTTTCAAATAACTAGCGTTATTACTTTTCACAGAAATCAGCACATGGTATTTCCAAGACATATAAAGTATTCAGTAGAAATAATAAAGGAAAGCACTTTTTTTTTAAGAAAAGCAATTTAAATGAAGATAGTGTACTCGTGACAATTTGAGACATTTAAAAATCCCTCCATCTATCGGAATATATCAGTTTATAGATTTACACATAAATATTTCACTATTGTATGAGTTCCATTTAAGAAGACATTACTCAAAATGATGTTTGTTTATTCTTTAAATTGTCTTTAATGAAAATGAGATTAAAACCATTTTTAAATAAAAATAAATAGCTTATTTCATTTTAAATACAAATAAATGGCTTGTTTTTGTTTTTGGGTTTTTTCTACTAGTTTATTTACAAAATTCAAATACAAATTTGAACAAATCCTTTCCGCTTCCCTCACCCTCCCACCCATCAAATTGTACAACCCAATGAGTAGCTCCCCTTCCCCCCCACCCTGCACATCCACATCCCTCTACTTGCAGCCTCTCCTACCCCTCCTGGATTCTTATACTCATTCTACTACAATCAAGGTTTTATACAATATTTATCCTTATGTGACTGAGTTAGTTCACTCAGCAGAATACTCTCCAGTCCCTCCCAAGTTAGGTAATAGTTTACAAATTTATTGCTCCTGTGTGCTGCATAGTATTCCAGTGTGTGAAAGTGCCATAATTTCTCACACACTCATTTATGGATGGACATTTGGGCTGTTTCCATGTTCTTGCAATGGTGAATAATGCTACTATGAACATTGGTGGATAAATCTCAGTTGTGCCTCACTTGTCATTTTCTCAGGGTATATTCCAAGTAATGGAATAGCTGATCCATATGGAATTTCTATGTTCAGCTTTTTGAGGAAGCACCAAACTGCCTTCCAGAATGGTTGTACTATTTTACAATCCCACCAACAATGTATAAGAGTTCCTTTCTTGCCACATCCTCTTCAGCATCTATTACTTGCTGCCCTGTTAAACTTTGCCACTGTTACTGGATTGAGATGGTACCTCATTGTGGTTTTGATTTGCATCTCTCTTATGGAGGGATCTCTGGTGGTATAGTCTATAGAGAGTTGCACTGTTAAGCTAATGGTGGCACCTCTCTAGTGGTACAAATCTACCAGCAGCTCCAAAGAAAGATGGGCAATCTCCTTCCATGTGATTTTTACAGCATTGAAAATCCCACTGGAAGGTCAGCTATGAATCAGTTCTGACTTAAGGTCAATAAGTGAATTTGTGTCTCCCTCTTTAATGATTCCTTTCCAGCTTTTTTTTCCCCTTAAGGTTTTTTAAGTGCTTTTGTTTTTGCTATTGCTAGACATTTATTGTAATTTATATAATTAAGTTAATAACCACAAGCTCTTTTTCTACATAAATATGTGTTTATGTTGTCGTTGTTATGTGCCATTGAGCTGCCTGCTACTCATAGCAACCCTATGTACATTAGCTCTGAAACTTGCCCTATCCTGAGCCAATCTCATCATCTCTGACAAACCTAATCCCATTGCTCCAGTCACTGAGTAAATCTAACTCATCCTGGGTCTTCCTCTTCTGTGCTGTCCCTTCACCCTTACAAGCATGGCATCCCTCTCCAAGCACTGTTCCCTCCTTGCAACATGCTCAAAATATGTCAGACAGAGACTCAAAATCCTTGCCTTCAAGAAACAGCCTGGTTTCACCCTCTCCAGTCAGTCCATGGTATGTTCAACACTCTTCTCCAGCCCCTTAACTCAAAGGCATTGATCCTCTGTCATTCTTAGCTATTGTTGAACTCTCTGATGCATATTAAGTAATTTTGAAGACCATGGCCTGGATCAGTTTCACTTTAGTCTCCAGACTGGTGCTCTAGTGAGGTCCCTGACAGCAGACTTCCCAATGCAATTTGTAATTTGATTCCCTGGCTGCTGGTACCAAGAGTGTTGATTGTGGAACTGAGCAAGCTGAAGTTATCAACAATTTCAATCTCTTCTCTGTCCATCATTAAGCTGCCAACTGACTCAGTGGTGAGAATCTTTGTTTTCTTGATGTTGAGCTTCAATCCATATTGAAGACTTTTTTTCCACATTAAACAACCCTGTAAGTTGAAGTATAGCAATTGTCTTTGCGGCATTTTCTTGAGGATTCCTTTCTTTCTGTACTTTTTTCCCAGGTGACTTTGTTTCCTCAACCACTTGCTGTTAGTGTGTCTCTAGAGGTCTATCTATGGCTCTCTTATCTTTCTTTTATATGTTATTACATTCCATATTTGCTAAATATGTAGTTCACAAAGTTATGTCCTCATTTAAACAATTATTTACTTCTATGTACCTGGCTTTGTGCTGGCTACTACACATTAGCTAATGTGCTTTCACCCGGCTATTTCAATCCTACCTCAAATTCAACATGTCAAAAATTAGATGTTATAGTAAAATCTACTTACTCTTAGGTGTGTTTTTTTTTTCCTTAGATATTGATATCAGTCACAAGGGTCAGCAATTTCAAAATTATCCTGGTCTCTTCTATTACTCACTTCATAGTCGGTAGGCAGTAATTTTTTGACACACATACCTCTGTGGTTTGTGTTGGGGAAGTGGTTTTTAAGTGCTATCAAATTGGAACCAACTCATACCTCACCCTCCAGCTGGTTTTCAGAGGCCAGAGATCACATGGCAAGTGACTGACCATTGGTCTTCCACCGAGCAGCTGGTGGATTTGAACTGCTTATCTTTGGGTTGACAGTGAAACTCCTTACCTGTTAGGCCACCCTTAATTTTCATTTTCTCTTTACTCTTGCAATAACTTGCATTGATCCTGAATCTTATGGTGTGACTATAATCTCACAACTTTTCCATCATCCACAGTAAAACCATGAATCAAAGTAGTGTATTGTTTACTGATTATAATATTTTTGAAGGCCTCAGAAAAATAAGTGAATTACTTACACAGAAAACTTTCGAGTCTTGAGGAATGATAACCATACTTTCTCAGTGCTCACTACATGTCAGATACATGCTAAATAAAACAAAACTATATAATATTGCTTATTATCAATAAATTGAAAGGGGGAGCTGGAATTATAATCCTCACTTCTAAAGTCATGAAATAGAATATCACAGAAGTTAAACAGTTGTTCATAATCTCACAACTATGTTAAATTGAATTGTATATCCTCAAAATGCATGTATATGATGATATATAATGGAAACTATGTAATGATTGCTCATTATCTGAAAACCAAATATGTCTGAGAGCTGGATGATGAAAAAAGGATTACAGAAGAAGAATTGATGCCTTGGAGAGGTGGTGTTAGAGAAGTGCACTGAACATCCCGTGGACGGCCAGATATGAATGAACAGATATGTCTTGGAGAGCATGCAGCTGCAGTCCTCTTTGGAAGCAAGAATGATGAGGCTTCACCTCACATACTTTGCCCACATTGCTAGGAGGGGCTATTCCTTGGAAAGGGACATGATGCTGGGAAGGGTGGAGGGTCCACGAAGGAGAGATAGACCCTCAACCAGGTAGATTGACACAGTGACTGCTGCAATGGGCTTTTGGGTGTCAGGAAGTGCGAGGATGGTGCAGGATAGAACAGGGTTTAGTTATTTTGTTCATGGGGTTGCTATTAAATCATACTTGACTTAATGGCACCTAACAACAACAACATGTAATGATTCCCCATGATCTTAAAAACAGAATGGTTTAAGAATATTAAGGGTTTACTCATTGTCTTCCAGTTGGTGACCCTCCATCATGTGTTGTGTTTTTTTAATTTAAATTTATTATTAATTTCAGTAAAAATTTACAGAGACTATGGATTTCCATTCATTCATTGTTGCACTTTTCTCCCCTCCCAACCCTCCACCCTAGTACACTACCCTCTTGGAAAAATAAAATTCTTTCATTGTTTTACAAACCCTCCCCCAGGTCCACTCCACCATGTAGCTTTCGCTCTAGACACCTGTCATGGCAAAAATACATATCCCTTTTAAACAGCTTTCTCCCTCATCTGTTTCAATGTAGTATACATTATTGAACCCATCTTTCTCAGTCTCTCCCCAACCCCAAGGTCAATCCTGTTTTACAACAATGGCACCATGCAGTATTTGTCCTTTTGTGACTGAGATACTTCACTCAGCATAATGTCCTCCAGGGTCACTCATTTTTAATAATATTGCATGAGTTTCTTGTTTTTCAATGCAGCATATTATTCCATTGTGTGAATATACCATAGCTTCTCTATCCATTCATTTGTTGATGGGCAATTAGGCTGTTTCCAACTCCTTGCTATTGTGAACAAAACTGCAGTAAACATGAGTGTGCATGTATCTGCTTGGATGTCAGTTATGGTCTCTTTGGGGTACATTCCCAGTAGTGGAATTGCTGGGTCAAATGCTATCTCTATTTGCAACTTTTTGAGAAAGTGTCATACCGCCTTCCACAGTGGTTGCACCTCCATCATGTTTTTGAGGTTATAAATTGTATAGGAGGAGATTTTCCATGTTTCTCCTGAGGAGCTGCTGGTAGATTCTAACCACTGGAGAGGCACAGCCTTTGGATGAGGAGCACGACTTCCTACAGATGGTGCCAACAGAGCTTCCAGGTAGTGGACTGTGACACCTATAAGGAGTTGCACTGTCAACCCAAATGCACACAGTTTGCATCCAGTTTACAGCCTCTGAAAATCCAACTATGACTCCATTCTTACCCAGAGATACATAATGTTCTTTATCCTATCACAGTCTTGATTCTTGTAAGGAAGTTCCTCTCAGGTGTTGCCTGTAACAGGATTTTATCTCATTATATAAAGGAGAGGAAAGTAAGGCCCAGAGGGAGTCCTCATTCCAACAAGAAAAATTAGAAGGAATAGAGTGCCTTTTAGACAGGTCTCTGAATGAAGAAGCTCCTTTGCATGTGGGGAGGTAAGAACACGTAGATATATCCAAATAACACTCTGCCTACAGATGCTGAAAGAAAAAAGATCTTCTGCTAGAGCTGGAACCACGAATTTACACCTCTGGTTTCCTAACTATAAGATTTTCCTTACAGTAACTGTAAGGTGTGTGTCAGGATTATATCCTTTTTTCACATCTATTCAACCTGTATGCAAAGCAAATCATTTGAGAACTCGAACTTTATGAAGAAGAGTATGGCATCAGGATTGGAGGAAGACTCATCAACAATTTGCATTATGCAGACGACATAACCTTGCTTGTAAAAAGTGAAGACTACTTGAAGTATTTACTGCAAAAGATTAAAAAAAAAATCTACAGCCTTCCAATAGGGATTATATCTCAATATCAACAAAATAAAAATTGTCACAACTGGGCCTATAGCCAATTCTATGACAGATGGAAAAAAGGTTAAAATTGTCTAGGATCTCATTTTACATAAGTCCATAATCAGCATTCATCATAGAAGCAGTCAGGAAATGAAAAGGGTGTTGGATTGGAAAAGCTGTTGCCAAGAACCTCTCCAGTGTGCCAAAGAGCAACAATATAAGTTTAACGACTAAGGTGTATCTGATCCCAAGCCATGTTCTTTTCAATTGCTTCCTATGCATCTGAGAATTGAGCAGTGACCAATACGCACACAATCGTATATGTTTTGGAAGTTCAAAGAAGAACCAATGCATTTGAATTGTGGCATCTGAGAAGAGTTCTGAATATTCCTTGGACTGCCAAAAGAACAAGCAAGTGTATTTTGGAAAAAGTACAAGCAGGCTGCTGTTTCGAGGCAGATGGTGAAACCTGTTCTTATATAATTTGGGCATGTTGCTAGGAAAGGCCAGTCCTTGTAAAAATACAGCATGATTAGAAAAATCAGCATAAGAAAGACTCTCAACAAAATGGATTGACACACTGACTGTAACGGTGGTCTCCAAGTATACCAAAGAAAATGAGCATCCTCATGGATCCTCACAAGTTTAAGCAAGGTTCTTCGGATTGTTGTACATAGGGTCACTTTGAGTCACAGACAACTCAATGGCTCATAACAATGACAAAAAACAGAGGGTTGTTGTTGTTAGGTGACATCAAGTCATAGATGACTCATAGCAACCCTATGAACGAAAGACCTGAACACTTGTATAACTTTCATCGTTTCTCCAAGTTCATAGTTTCTGAAGGCAAGCTATTTCGCAAGTGGATGCCA
>NW_006399835.1:2883418-2900839 GCF_000299155.1 Elephantulus edwardii | reverse complement strand
TATATCTGGATGATAGTAGTATTCACTGGACTTCCTTGTAAGCGTATGGATATAATCCTATCACTCACAATGTTGTACTTCAAGATGGACCTAGAAATTTTTTTTTTTACTACGAAAGCAACTCCATTTTTCCTCACCTTTTCGTCTCCAGAATAATATATCATATGATCATCTGGCTCGTAGTGCCTCTATTATATCAGTACTAAGTAAGTAAAACAGCTATTAAGTGACAGAGATGGGACTCCCTCAAAACTGTTGTCACCAAATCCATCTTATCTCACACTGTTCCACCTCATTTCTTGCTCCACTTTTCTGCTTTCTGTCATTCTCCTTTGCTGCCACACAAATTCATCTAGAAGTTCACGGTATGTTAACCCAAGCCTCCATCTGAAAGATCTCTTCTTACTTGTACACCCTAGTAGAACACTGATTCATCCTGAGCACTCCAAACAAGTACTGTGACCTTTGTGACTGACTTACAAATCTGCTGTGAAAGCAGTTCGGAAGGAAAACTTACTAAAGTGCCACAAACAATAACATGACTTTGGTATAATTTCAGAGCTTCTTGAGGTTCAGTGATATTGCTGTTGTTATGTGCTGTCGAGTCACCTGTGACTTGTAGCAACCCTATGTACAACAGCCTTAACCCCTGCTCTATCTTGTTCCAATCTTACTGTCTCTGACACACTTACCCTCATTACTCCAGTAATTGAATCAATCCATCTCCTAGAGGGTCTTCCTCACAAGCACTGTCCATCCACCCTCCTAAGCATGATGTCTCTCTCCAAGGACCCATGTTGCATTATGTCCAAAGTATGTCAGAATCCTTCAGAATTCTTGCCTCCAAGGAGCCGCCTGGCTTCACCCTCTCTAAGACAAACTTGTTTGTTTTCCTAGCAATCTATGGTAGATTCAATACTCTTCTCCAGCACCACAGTTCAAAGGCATCAATTCTCCTTCTATTGTCCTTAGTTACAGTCGAGCTTTCCAATGAATAGCCAGTAATTGCAATGACCATGACCTGGATCAGGTGAACTTTAGTCTCTAGGCTCATATCGTTACTCTTCAGTACTTTGGGGATGTCTTTTACGTGGTAAAAATATAGAAAGGACATTTGAAAAGTAGCCTTATTAATTTATATTTGCAGCTCTTAAAGTAGATACATTTCTGGAAAGCAGTTAATAGGACAAATAAGTAGCCTTCAAAAATCAAAACGTATATTTATATAATTAAAAAAGCATGAACTAATCTTGGAAGTAATATATCCAAGTACAAGAATATTGTCTTGGGAGTCAGATCTACCTGGATTTAATTTTTTTCCTAGGATAAGTTATTTAGTCCTCTGAGCTTCCTTTATATCATTAAAAAAAGTAAACAAAACCAAAAATAATCAAACAACTTTGAGAGAAAATATACACATAAAATAATCATATGCACTTTAACAATTTCTACATGCATAATTCAATTACATTGACTGCACTCTTCAAGTTATGCAACAAGTATCCATATCCTTTTCCAAATTATTCTTCTACCAGTAACATTAACTCATTTTCTCCTAGTGTATTGTTTGTTCATCTAATCTTTCCAGCAGCTATTGTCAACTTGATCTCAGATACTTCTTTTAAAGAACCTAATACTGAAGGCAGCCTATTTTCTATTTAAGTTAAACAATTTTTTTAGTTTAAATAATGATGTCAGGGATTGTTGTTGTTGTAATGCTCCATCAAGTAGTCTGCGACCCAGAATGACCCTATGTTGTACAGCGGCTCTGAAGCCTGCCCTGTCCTGAGCCAGTCTCACTGACTCTCACACACTAATACCCCTTGCCCCAGCTACTGTAACAATCCATCGCATTTGGGTCTTCCTCTCCTGCTCTGTCCTTCCACCCTTTCAAGCGTGATGTCCTTCTCCAAGGACTGGTCCCTCCTGGCCAAGTGCCCAAAATATGTGAGACAGAGCTTCAAAATCCTAGTTTTCTTTTAAAGTTTAAAGAGTACCTCAAGGCAATCATTTCAGAGATATATCTAGTGTCAGTAGCACCAGAAAAACCTGGATTCTGTGCAAGCCTGAAATTCAGTCCTGCTATTTTTCACCTTTTGATCTAGGTTCTTTTACAAAATCTTTGTTTGAAAGTATCAGCAACAATCTTCTGACACCATATAGTTCTTGTCTAGAGGCAAAGATGGCAGTAGTTCCTGGAAACAACGAAACATGCACTCCCTTTCCTCCTCTGATGCTTCTTCTCCTGGACACTGATGTCCAGGTGAATAAAAACTGATTGCTATTCCTGAGGTGGCTGTTTACAAATTTTTAAGATCCCAAGCTATGTACAAGGATGTTGAAGAGTAAAATAATCCAAAGCCTCTTGATTGATGACTTACTTGTTTACAGCTGCTATAAGAGAAGTACTACAAGTTAGTGGATTTATCAAACCAAAATCTATTTTATTACAGTTTAGGAGTTCAGAAGTCCAAATTCAATATGCCAGCTCTAAGAGAAAACTCTCGGGCAGTTACAGAGCAAAAGTCTTGTTTTCTTCAGCATCCAAAGTTTGAACACTCCCTGGAGACCTCCAAGTGACCTGCCTCCTGTGTTATCAAGGAATATGTCCGTGCAGGGAATCAAGTCCAAAAAGACACACTCCTGATGATTGTTTCTTAGTGGTATCAAGGGTCCTCCTTCTCACTTTGCTTTCTTCAGCTTTCATCTCTATTGAGAAAAAAAGGATTACTAGCCACATGTCAAGGAAACTCCCCTGACGGCTGTGATAGTCTTAGGAAGTGTTGTACTCTCTAACTGCTGTCAAGTGCATTCTGATTTAGTGCAACCTTCCATCAAGTTTCCAAGGACCTCTGGTCATTCAAATCCACCAATTATTTTGCAGGAGAAAGATGGGCATCACATCTTGTGCCACTTACAACCTCTGACAGTCAGTAAGAGGGTCAGCTATGAATTGGTTCTGACTCAATTGCAATGACTATTGACTGAAAGTATAAATTCTAATAGAAGGAAGCTGACTCACTAGCCTATTGGGCAGCTGAGAGATTCAAAGCACTGGAAACACATGACTCTAGTTAGCAGAGCAACACACTCCAGACTCCCCAGCCAAAGTTCCTTGGGAGTGTTACGTTCCGCCCTTAACCCTCCTATAACTGTTTGGTTTACCACATGATGGGAGAAAGTGGCTTAGCTTCTGCATTATTTCATTACATACATATATTTTTAGAGGTTACCATTCAATTCAACACAACTGGATATCCACCAATCCTAAATCTCTAAACAAGAAAACAAATTTCATGAGGTTGTGCGTAGGCAACACAATACCTGCTGTATTTTTGTTGAGATATATATAGATAAATGAGAGAGAGAGAGAGATTAGACAGATAGATATTATAGAGATAGAGATATATATAATCATGTTGTTGTTGTTGTTATGTGCCATCGAGTCATTTCCGACTCATAGTATTGGCCAATTCAATATTTTTAGGTGTAGAGCTTAGTTAAATCAATACCATTAATCAGTTATGCAACTATTGGCCTTAATAAAACCAAACTTTTCATCACGATAAACAGAAACTTACTGGTTCTCAAACAATGACACTCCTCTTTTCCTCCTTCCATTATCAGTGGTTACTAAAAAACTCTGGTGCTCTGGGGTTCTCATGAGTAAGATGTTGTACTGTCAACCCCAAAGCAGGTTGTTCAAATTCACCAGCTGCTACAAATAGCATCAATCTTCTCCCGTGTAATTTACAGCCTGTGAAAATCCACTAGAAGGTGAGTTATGAGTCAATTCCAACTTGATGACACGTAACAACAACTGTACTAAACTGGTGGCCTAGTCGACAGTTAGTTGCACGAGTACTATAAAAGTCATTCCCTTCTAGAGGCTGGAATCCACCAGCAGTTCTAAGGGAGAAAGATAGGCAATCCCTCCACTCCCTGTGAGATTTATAGTCTTGAAAACTGAGTAGAAGGTTAGCTATGAGGTGATTCAAACTCAATGGCAATGAGTAAGTGAATAAACTTTGGCCTTTTATTGTTTTTTCCTCCAACTGAGGTCATAGGATATTTATAACTGACCTATTTAACTCAGCATAGAATAGTTGTAACATTTTTAATAGAAGAAATATAATGAAATATCATGATTTTTTTCAGGATTAATTTATGAAAGGCACATAAACACCCAAGTATGTCTCCTGAATGAGATGAATGTTACGTTTCATCTTCCACCTCTCCTTTTCTCTTTGTACTAACTATTGCTTAAAAGTGTCCTGCAGGTCTACACTACAGATACTTTAATGAGACCAACCAAAATATATGTGATCTCTACTATTTTACTTTAGCCTGACGAAGCTAAACTGTTATACTAGAAAATGAGGCGAGTGGGAAATGGAATGATTTTTCAAATAACATTACATACACACTATGTCAAGTAATGTTTGACTCATAACAACCACCCATCAAATTTCTGAGGTTGTAAATCTTATTAGGAAGAGACTGCCTCATCTTTCTCCTGAGGAGTGACTGATGGATTCGAACTGCTAACCTTTCTATTAACAGCTCAAAACTGAATCTTAACCTTCACTGCCACCACTTATTATTAAAACACTGTCAGAATTAAAAATCATATATGTCCTCTCTGTCATAATCAATTTACATCTGCGTTGTAACAGCAAGGAGAGGAAATAGAATCACTCAGATTAACACAGAGACCCTTTTGGCAATAAGAACAGAGAGATTGGAAAAACACTGACGCCTGGCATTAAACTGTCCATTCAGAGCGCTGTGAGTGGCATCATTGAGGTAATGCTAACAAAGGGGCTTCCATAGACATACAGCATGCAATCAAACAAAGTGAGAGCAAGTGCAAGAATAAGAGAGAGAGAAGAGATTAGTGGCAGCAGTGGTGTAATCTTCAGGAACTCAGAAATACCAAGGGAATCAAGACTGGTATGGCTGTGTGGCAGCTGCAACCCCATGCAATTAGAATATTGGCAAGGCAAGTGGAAAACTGAGCCAGGAATAACACCAAGTAGCTGCAGAGCCTCTAAGCCTGACCATTCCTCCACATGTTTTAAGCATATGTTTAGCTCAGCGGGGGTCATGGTGACAGCTGAAAAGCCCCTTCAGAAGCTGTGGAAGATGGCATTTGTGAAAGCCCCTTTGTGCCTTGATGTGCCAAGAAGGGTATTTTTCTCTCACTTTGGCATGGAATATGCCTGAAAGAAAGCAGTGTGGAGAGAAAGCCAGACTTTCCCCGGGGCCTGCAGCATGTAGGTCCCCTGATAGTTGGAAACCCACACTTTTCAATCACCAGAGAAGCTGATAACTCACTGATCCCTATTCCCAGAAGTCATCTAGTAAATGTGTAGCCATCACCCAAACATCTCAGGTTTTGAACGCCATACCACTGGACTCAGCTTCTTGTTAGTTGCTGGCCAGCCAACTCTGATTCACAATGACGCTGTATATCAGATTGAAACCTTGCGCCATCCTGCACTGTCCTCACAATCTTGCCTGTGTTTAAATCCATTGCTACAGTCACTGTATCAATCCGTCTCATCGAGAGCCTTTAACTCCTTTGGAGACCATCTAAGTCTCAATAAAGGAATATTTAGACTGGACAATTTGCTTTTTTTCTACTGTCCAGAAATATCTTAATTCTTTATCATCAAGTCTGAACCTACTCATAGCTGACCGTCCAGTGGATTTTCAGAGTCTGTAAATTTCACGGGAGGAAATTGTCCATCAATTTTCTCACAGAGCAGCTGATGGATTTGAACTGCTTACAGTTTGATCTGGGTTGGCAGCTCAGTCTCTTACCTACTAGGCCACCAGAGCTCCCACTAAGGAAACATGGAAATCAAAGCTGTAAAGCCATGAGCATAACTACATGGAGAATTTATGACCTCTCTCTAGTTTTTTATTTGATCACATTCATTGGTTGATACTTCTTTTGCTAAAATGATTTACAACATATTGACAGAGCAAAGCTTTTTAATCTGAAAGTATGATTTCTTTAAATTAGCTAAAAAACATTAAAGATGCCAAACTTAGAAAACTTGGTTAAAAAAATTAATTAACTCGCTAAACCATTCAAGTTGAAAATCATTGTTTTTAAATAATTTGAAGTGTCACTTACAAAGAGTCACAGCTGCAAATGACACTGTTGGTACCCATATTTTTCAATCAAAAACGAAATGTTACATGCCAAAGACAAAGTAGAGCAAAAAAAAATTTGCAAAGAGGGCTCTAAAGATAAATCATGATATTTTCATAATGAAGAGTTTCTCTGAGAGCATTTTACGAGTACCAGTAAACTCGCAGTTGTTAGACAAACATCTGAAAACCTGAGTCTCTTTCCTCTTGCCATATTCAGTGTTCCTCGCCACTGCTGCATGATTGCCACCAATTCAGTCTCTAAAGCAAATGAGGAAGGGTGGGGGAGTGGGTGGCAATTTACTTTGTGTTTGTCTGAAAAACTAGAAATCATGAGTATGATCTTGAAAAACTTGAAGAAACCTCCCTATGGAGACACAGATAGTAAGAATAAAATCAAACTCACAGAAGGAAGTTCTGAGCATAACAAATTTCCCTACAGCTCAGTGCGGTTCTGTCAATAGTACCACCAGCATACAAGATAAACAGTCTAATGAAGTACCTTGAGATAAATCTAAAAAGTTGAGAGAATGTACCTCCCAAGAGCAATGATGTCCAAACATGCATTTATTTAATGGTATTTCTTTAAGGGAGAGGTTTTCAGTGTGAATCATTTCTTGGGTTTCCAAATGACATAAATTGGAAAAAAATACATTTGGAACTATTGCAGTCAATTTTTCTATTTCAACTCCAAAATGTGCTTCTATTCGCTATGCTTTAGAAGTTGATCCTTAATGAAATACTATTTTTTTTCAGCTCTTTAGTAGGTGTATTTATTTATTCCATTTACTATTTTTTTCTTCTCAAGCTTTATGTTTCAAAAGTATAAGTAAGTGTATGAAAAGCTTAAAATTATGCATTTCCTCTACTTTGGGAGTCCTGGCTCTGCCAGTGGTAAGTGAGCTTGCACACAACGTGGACACCTTGCACAGATGACTCCATATTGCAATCTTCTCACCTTTAACAGTGATAACAAGTAGCTGGCTCATAGCATTGTGGTGAGTATTTTAAACATGTAAAGCTATAAGAACAGCACCTGGCACATAATTACAAAACAAAAAAGCATTACTGTGAATCAAATCCCAATTTATAGTGACCCCGTAGGACAATATTGCACGGCTCCATATGGTATCCAAAACTGTATTCCAGATGGAAGCTGGCTGCTGCACTTTCTCCCTCAGAGCAGCTGGTGAGTCAAACGTGCAAACAGCAGCGGAGTGCTCGAGCCCTGCACCACCAAGGTACAACCACATCTCTCACCTCTAGTTTTACATGGTAACTATTTCCTAGGGAATGAATCCTTCTACTTGTTTCCTTGTATCTGAATTTTAGTTCCAATCAGTCAGAGGACAAATAAAATATAGAGAGGAGAAACGAGAAGAGGAACGTGTTCCAACCAGACAATAGACAAGCAGAAGAATGTGGAACCGTTGCTACAAATGCCAATCAGTTAACGAGACAAACAATTTAAGTCTAAATAACAACATTAACAGTGCAAGAAATTATCATCATCTAATAGTGTCCCAAACAAACAATAAATAGCTTTTCAGGATATAAGAATAGCTTATAAAACATCTCACTTCCTCATATTACAACACTTATTACTAAGCAAAATATTTTCCAATGACTGACAAGATAAAGCATTGGAAAACTTTTCCTTGGTATTACACAATTCCTTTCTCTTTTCATTGTTGTTATGTGTCATTAGGTTGCCTGAAACTCATAGTGACCCTACATAAAATAGCTCGGAAGCCTGGCCTGGTCTGAGCCAGTCTCACTGACTCTGATACATCTAACCCCCCATTGCCCTATCAATCCCTCTCATTCAGGGTCTTTCTCTTCTGCACTGTCCCTCCACCCTTCCTTCCTAGCATGATGTCCTCCTTTAATCTTAATAATTAGTTTCCATTACATAGCAGGTTGGTTTTGTTTTTTAATTGTTTGTAAAGACCAAGAGTGTCAGTTTGAAGAAGGACCCCATGCCATGGTATTTTCAATCGCTTTGTGAAATGTGAAAGTTGGTCAAGAAATATGAAGCCTTACGAATAATTAACGCTTTTGAATGATAGTGTTGGGGAAAAGTAGCAAATACTCCAGGGACTGCCAAAAGAACAAATGTCATTTTCTTGGAGCAAGTGCAACCAGGATGCTCTTTAGATGCAAGGATGGTGGGATTTGTCTCAAATACTCTGGGCATGTTGTCAGGAGGACTCAGTGCTTGGGAAATGATGTCCTATGATCCATGAAAAGCAGAAGACCCTGACAAGATGTATTAAGGCAATGACAACAGCAATAGGCTTAAGCACAGCAGAGTATATGAAGGCCCAGGGTCAGGAATGGTTGTACATATGGTCACTAGTCAACTTGATGGCACCTAACAACAACCTAACAACATGATGATGGCAAAGAGTAATTTCTGGAGACCCTCCCTATAAGTATTCATGGACATAACACTTTATAAATGCACACACAGCTGTGAAGGAGTAAATTGTGCCCTCCAAAAAGTATATGTTGCAGTCCTAACCCATATACCTGTGAATGTGTCTTTGAATGTGGAGTTTCTCTTTTGGTATCAGTTAAGTTAAATGAGGTCGCCCAAAAGTAGGCAAGATTCAAATCTAAATCATTTCTGAGTGGTGTTTTATGGAAGGAGAAAATAAACATAGAAACACATGTGAGACACCAAGAGAGGATCATCCTGTAAGCCAAGAAAAACCAAAGAGTCAGGAGGAGTCTTTCCCTAGAGCCAGCAGAATGTCCCTCTTTCTTCTCCCCCGGACTAGAACCCTAGCCTCCAGAACTGTGAGACAATACATTTCTATATCTAGCCAATAATTTTGTGATATTTTGTTTTGCTAGTCCTAAGAAATTAATGCAAAAACTTTCACAGTTGCAAAGCATATTATCTCATGCAAGCTCCATAGTAATCAAACAGGAGTAGGGATTCTCTTCTTTTTTTCATTCAATGAAGCACTGTAGACTCAAATTTCTTCTACTACCACAGTTTGCTCCCAATTGGGACCCTGGGCCTTACTCCCAAGATGCACCTGTGACCCAAGTCCATCTCACATACAACAATGGTAGCATGCTACTAATATATCAGGCTACTAGCTGAAAATTCAGAAGTTAGGCCAGCTGCTCCTGTAAGAAAGATGGTCAATTTTATCCTATGAAGATTTATAGTCTTTGAAACCCAATGGAGGGTCACTATGAATCAAAACTGACTTGATTGTAGTAGGATGGCATTTAAATTTGTCAACAAAATATCACCAAAGAATTCATTACATTCTAATCCAGTGCCAGGTTCCCAAATAAAATTATTGAAAGCATTTAATCTCAATCTTTCCACTAGTTTATTGCTAGTTATATACATGCCATCTGTCCTGGTGGTAGTTAGATTAGAAATCAAAGTAAAAATAACTAGCAGACAATACAATAATAGAATCTTGATTTACATTGGCCTCATGGGTAAAGAGTTGGGCCACCAACCCAAAGACAGGTAGTTGAATCCACCAGCTGCTCCGTGGGAGAAAAATGGTTAATTTCCTCCCGTGCAGTTTACAGCCTCTGAAATCTTACTAAAGAGTCAGCTGTGAGGTAGTTCTGAGTGAAAGGCAATGAGTTGTTGTTAATTTACATTATATTTATCCTTACAACTCTGTGAGAAATAAGCCTTATTTTACAATGAAGGAAACTGAATGTCAGGAGAGCCATGAATTTGCCAGGACCACAGAGCTAAAGGTGATAATGTCCAGTCTAAAGTCTTCAGAAAGCTTCAATCTATTTATCATCTTGATGTTGCTGTTATTGTTTTTGTTATGTGCTGCCTAGTCGCCTGCAACTCATAGCAACCCTATATACAACTGCCCTAAACCCTGCTCTATCCCTTGTCAACCTTATTATCTCTGACACACTTATTCCCATTACCCTAGTGACTGAATCAATCCATCTCATTGAGGGTCTTCCTCTCCTGCGCTGTCCCTCCACCCTCCTAAGCACATCTTCTCCAAGGATTTGTCCCTCCTTACAACATGTCCAAAGAGTGTCAGACAAAGCTTCAGAATCCTTGCCTCCAAGGAGACACCTGGCTTCATCATCTCCAGGACGAACTTGGTTGTTTTCCTAGCAATCTATGGTATATTCAATACTCTTCTCCAGCACCACAGCTCAAAGGCATCAATTCTCCTTCTATCATCCCTAGTCATTGTCCAGCTCTCTGATACATAGCAAGTAACTGCAAAGGCCATGGCCTGTATCAGGTGTACTTTAGGCTCCAAACTGATAGAGTTTTAAATCTCTGAATCATCAGCATCTAGAATGGTACCAACCATATGACTGTTAAATATTGAGGATGTGTTTATATTTTTTAAAGGTATAAAACTGGTGCATTTTCTCCTGACCTTATTAGAAATACTCATTTTATTTTATGCTCATTCAGCGTCTTATTTTCAATAAAACTTGATCTTTTCTATTTCTCTTAATTTAGTGCTTATAGGAGGAGTCAACATTATATCATTGCATACTGTACTTCCTAACATGTCCTATCACAAGCTTTCAGCATTTTTCTGAAGGATGGTGAAGAATATCAAATATACCTTAGGCTGACAAAAGAACAAACCCATCTATCAAGGGTGAAGAGCAGCCAGAGCTCCTTAGATGCAAGGGTTGTGAAGCTACATCTCACATACGGTGGCCATGTTATCAGGAGGAGTCAGGTGCTAGAGAAGAGCATCATGCTTGGAAAGCCTATTATTGCTATGCACATCAAATTGAAATCAACTCATAGCTGACCCTTCAGTGGGTTTTCAGAGGCAGTAAATCACACGAAAGGAGATTGCCCAACTTTCTCCCACAGAGGAGGTGGTATGTTCAAACAATATTCCATGGAGTTGAAAGCGCAACCCTTTCCTTCTAAGTCCCCAGAGCCCCTGTATGCTTGGAAAACGAGAAGGTTGGAAAAATAAAGAAAGATGCTCACTGAAAAAGACTGGCCAGTAACCACAAATATGCATGTAAGCATATCAGAGATTGTGAGAATGGCTCTGGATCAGGCAAGGTTTCATTCAGTTATGTAGGGTCACTAAGAGTCAGAGCCCACTTGACAGAATTTAACAACAGACCCTTTATAACTTTCCCACATTTTTTAATTTTTTTTAAAATTTTATTATTTTTGTGTGAGTGTACCATCAAATCAGATCTGACTGGTACAGGAAGAGATTGTCCCTCCTTCCCCGGCAAAACATTTGGTGGATTCAAACTGTGCGCCTCTGGGATTATAGTTGCAGCTCCTTGCCATTAGGCCACCAGAGCTCCCCTCCTTCCCACATTTTTATCACCATCATTCTGTGACCATCAAGTTCTTTAGTAAGTCTAGCATCTGAAACAATTTGTCTACTGCAATCCAACATCTGACAACACAATTTGGGGTTTTTTTTAGCCTTCTCAATATAAAATTACATCTTCAGTCTATTTAAGCTTCCTTGTATGTTCAAATATGGTGTTCTCCTCCCCCCACCGCAACGCCAGCTTCCTTTACTCTCACTTCCCCACACAGCCTCTCCCTAATTGAGCCTGATTTTTTTCCCTTCTATGTCTTATCAATTATCAGCCTCTTTATCAACCACTATCCAACAAGCTCATTGACAATCCCTGCCTCTGTTGTCTCTCTTTTGTCTACTACAAATCAGCTCAGTCTTCCATAACCTTCAAAATATTTCCTTCAGCCCGCTTAACTTCAAATTATTCCTCAATGTGTCTGTTCACTATCCATCCATTTACTTGAACCTTATGACTAAGTCTACATCTAGAAATTTAGCCTTTGGAAATGATTGAACAGTACAAAAATTTATATGTGCCAAAATGCAATTCCAGATATGGGCTCTACATGTTTCCATGATAATGCTTCAGCCATTGGAAATGGAAAGATATTTTAACAGAATATACTCTCTCTTCAGCAATTGGCTGTCTAGATACAAACCAATTTCTTTTAAATTCAGGCTGGTAACTCTTTGTAGAAGCATTCCTTTCTGGTCACAGTGTCATGAGGAAAAGCTATATCGATGTTTCCCAAGAAGCAATCTTTCTTCTGTGCTTACACAGCATGAGATGTTATCTTCAAGCTTGTGTTACAAGAAATTGAGGCACATTGCCATTTTGCAGAAACATTTCTCCAATCACGTTTTTATCATTTCTGAATTTTAAGAAGGCTTGTATTGTTGTTTTCAGATATAACTCAACTTTAAAAAATAAAAATCTGTACGTCTGTACCAATAAGAAGATAAATATGAGTGCTACTGTGTACTGTGAGTTTGCTGTCTGTAGGTAAGAATCATTTTCTAAAGCAGACATCCTCAATATCAAATTACATCTTCAGTCTATTTAAGCTTCCTTGGATGTTCAAATATGGTGTTCTTTCACAACTCCAGCTGTGATTTTGGTTCACCTTCTGCAAGGAGATAGAAAATCATCCAAAATTTTTAAATTGTATGGTAAATATGAAGTTTCTTTCTATGACTTGCATTAACTAACCTAGAAAATCAAAGAACTTGAAGTGTGATACTACATGAAAAATCCTCATCTGAGTATTCTGTCCTTAGACACATCTGTTTCTATTTATCTTATGAAGTAAATAGAAAAGAATGCATTTAGTAAGGAATGTTACATGGTTAAGTTACGATGAAATAGCAGTTTCTTAAGGATAACATACAGCCCATTTATAATAGTGAAAATTAAACTCTTCCCAAGCTCTTCGATAATCAGATGAATATCATTCACTGTGCATGAATATGTAAGAAGAGAACACTGTGAAATAGTAGTCTGTTTTCTGGGAAGTTCTCGTGGCTTGGTGGTAAGGACTTGTGCTGTTAACTCAAAGAAACACAGTGTGACTCCACCAGCTGCTCTGTGGGAGAATGATGGATAATCTCCTCCTGCGAGATTTTCAACCTCTAAAAACGCACTGGAGGCTCGGCTATGAGTCTGTTCTGACTCTATGATACATAACAACAATAATCTGTTTTCCGAGATGATTACTGCTTTCTTCTCTTCTATTTACCTCTAGGGGGCAGTACCATTCTGATTAATCTGAAATTTCTGTCCTGCCAGCTTCCTTTATACAAACTAGGACAAGGTATTTATTTAACCTATGACTTAATCTCTCATTTATAAAATAAAGGACCCAATTTTAATTGCTCTGTAGAAATGTTAAAGGACAAAAAGAGGAAATATCTGGTATGTAATAAGAGAAAAAATTCACTAAAGTCTACAATCTACATAAGCAACCCTCTATTGAAATTTCTGGGGCTGGGAGAAGAAACACCCCAACTTTCTCCAGCACCAATTCTTGTTGTTTTGTACTGTTGACGCTGAACCTCGACATAGCTGACCCTCCAGAGGCTTTTCAGAGGCAGGTAATCGCACAAGAGGAGATTCCACATCCTTCTCCCCCAAAGCAGCTGGTGAATTTGAACACCCTGACTTTGGGATTGCAGGCCACTTCTTGCCACTAGGCCACCAGTGCTCCCTCCAGCACTGATTAGAGAATTAGAACTGCACAGACACATGGCCTTTTGATCCATAACACAGCTAGCCATTCATTGCCTTAGAGTCAGAACCAACTTCTAGTTGATCCTCTAAGTGCTTCATTAAGAGTTGTTCATATAGTTTCTATTATTTTATTGTGTATCCTCTGTGACATTGTCACTAAAGTATAGCTTAAACTATTCAACTACTTTATCTTAAACTCCTGACTCTTGATATGCATTACACTAGGTGATGAGGCTAAAACCACAACTCAATCCCTCTTCTCTAGTGGGGGAAAATTGTTGTTGTTATGTGCCATCGAGTCACTTGTGACTCATAGCGAACCTATGTACAACAGCCCTAAACTCTGCTCTGTCCTGTGCCAATCTCACTTTCTCTGACACACCCATCCCGATTACCCTAGTCACTGAATCAATCCACCTTATAGAGGGCCTTCCCCTCCTGTGCTGTACCCACACCCTCCCAAGCATGATGTCGCTCTCCAAGGACCTGTCCCTCCTTACAACATGTCCAAAGTATGTCAGACGAAGCCCCAAAATCCTTGCCTCTAAGGAGCCGCCTGGCTTGACCCTTTTCAGAATGAATCTGTTTGTTTTCTTGGCAGTCCATGGTACCCTCAATACTCTTCTTCAGCACCACACTCAACCGCATCAATTTTCCTTCTGTCCTCCCTAGTCATTGTCCAACTCTCTGATGCATAACAAGTGATAGCAAAGACCATGGACTGTATCAGACGCACCTTAGTCTCCAGAGAGACACCATTGCTCTTCAGTACTTTGGAGAAATCCCTAACAGCAGATGTTCCCATGGCAATACGTCTTTTAATTTCCTGGCTACTGATGCCGAGAGTGTTGACTGTGGAGCCAAGCAAACTAAAGTTGTTAACAATCTCAATCTCTTCACCATCCATCCTGATGCTGCCAATTGGCCCAGGGTGAGAATCTCTGTCGTCTTGACATTGAGCCTCAATCTATATTGGAGGCTGCAGTCCTTGACCCTCTGTAGCAAGCGCTTCAGGTCCTCCTACTTTCAACAAGCAGGGTTGTGTCATCTGCATTTCACAGATTGTTGATAGATATTCCACAAATTTTGACCCCACATTCCTCCTCATAGAGTCTGCATACAGGTAGAAAGGGTATGAAGACAGGATACATCCCTGGTGTATGCCCTTCCCAATTTTGAACCATGCATTGTTTCCTTGTTCTGTTCTGACGACTGCCTCTTGGTCCAAGTACAGGTTTCTCATTAGCACAATCAAGTGTTCTGGGATTCAATTCTTCTCAGAGTCAGCCACAGTTTGTTATGATCCACACAGTCAAACGCCTTTGCACGGTCAATGAAACGCAGATAGACATCCCTCTGGTATTCCCTGATTTCAGCCCAAGATCCATCTAATATGTGCTACTATATCCCTAGTACCACGACCCCTTCTAAACCCAGCCTGGACTTCTGGCAGTTCTCTGCTGATGTGTTGTTCCAGTTGTTTTGTAATAATCTCCAGTAGAATCTTGTTTGCATGTGAAATTAATGATATTTTTCTATAGTTTCCACAATCTGTTGGATCACCCTTCTTTGGGAGGGGAACAAATATAGATCTCTTCCAGTCAGTTGGCCAAGTGGTTGATCTCCAGATTTCTTGGCACAATTTGGTTAGTATATCCAGGGCAGCATCTATTAGCTGAAATATGTCAATTGGTATACCATCTATTCCTGGGGACTTATTTTTTGCTATTTCCTTCAAAGCATCTTGAATTTCTTCCTTCATCACCATAGGCTCTTGCTCATGTGTTGTTTCATGAATTGTTCTGTGTCTGCCAATTCCTTTCGATACAGTGACTCAGTATATTCTTTCCATCTTCTTTTAATACTTTCTGGATCATTTAATATTCTGCCTAAAGCATCCTTGATTATAGCAACTCGAGGTTTGAATTTGTTCTTCAGTTCCTTGAGCTTAAGAAATGCTTAAGTTTGGCCTTTTTGATTTTCTGACTCCAACTCCTTGCCCATTTCATTGTCATATTTTACTTTGTCATCCCATGCTGCCTTTTGAAATCTTCTATTCAACTCTTTAGGATCTTGAATTCTTCCTTGTGCTTTGGCTTCTCTGCGCTCCAGTGCAATTTTCGGAGTCTCTTCTGACATTCATTTTGGTCTTCTCTTTCTCTTCAGTCTTCGCAGTGACCGTTTGCACTTTTCCTGGATGACACACTTGATATCCTCCCATACTCATCTGGTCTTCGTTTCTTAGTGTTCAAGGCCTCAAACCTGTTCCTGAGATGGTTCTGAAATCCAGGTGGGGGAAATTAGTTATGCAAATTATAAATGCAGCGATATACTAAGAGTAAAACAATATGCAGTACTGTAAGAGTAATACAATATGCAGTACTGTAAGAGTACTACAAAGCAGATGTTCTTACCTCCAATAGGATAAAAGGAGTTTTTTGTCATTACTGAAGGATGAATAGATGAGTACTATTGTGTTGAAAATTAAAACATCTCCCAGTCTTCCCTTATTGGGCACCATCCCCAGCTATTTGGACAAAGAAAAACAGGGCTCAGCCAATTAGATGTTCCTGAATGGGACTTTTTGATTCTTGAGAAAGTGATGTCAAGATCCTGGAATAATGAGAGAACAATTAGAGATCAATGGACAGTGCTATGGTGAGTGGTCAAAGACATCAATGGACAACAGTAATGACTTATTTTAATGTATTAAGAACTCTGGCGGTCTAGTTACAAGAAGCTGCGCTGCAATCCTGAAGGCACACGGTTTGAGTTTACCAGTTACTCCATGGGAGAAGGGTAGACAATCTTCTTCCATTCAATTTACTGCCTCTACAAACCCACTAGAGGGTCAGGTATGGGTCAGCTCTGACTTGATGATAAACAACAACATAACAACATGTCCTTGGCTGTTTATCCACCCATTTCCCAGCTCTTTTTCTCAATTTGATTTCTAGCACTTAGGCCAGTTTGCATTGTTGTTGTTCTTAGGTGCCTCCTAGTCAACCTTATATACAACAGATCTGAACCCTGTCCTACCATGTGCCATCCTCATAACCTCTGATACACTTGTACCCATTGCTGCAGTCACTGGGTCAATCCATCTCGTCAAAAGTATTACTCTCCTTGACCCTCTATCTTTCCAAGCATAATATCCTTTTCCAAGGAATAGCAACATGCCCAAAGCATGTGAGATGAAGCTTTGTCATCTTTTCCTCCAAGGAACCTTCTGGCTGCACTTTCTCTAAGACATATCTGGGGTTTCTTTGGCAATCCATGAGACACTCAGAACTTTTCTTCAATAGTACAGCTCAAAGGCATCAATTCTTATTCAGTCATTCTTATGCATCACCTAGTTCTCAGATGTATAGCAAGTACTTGAAAAGATCGTGGTCTGAAGCAGATCTTAAAAATGACATCATTGTTCTTTAGTAATTTGGAGAATTCTCTAACTGCAGACTTACCCAAAGCAATGTCTCCTGATTTCTTGACTACTGGTATGAAGAGTGTTGATGGTGGATCCAAGTAAGATGAAATCATTGACAATTTCAATTTTTTCTCCATCTATGTTGATGTTGTACATACAGTCAACACTCTCGATACCAGTAGCCAGGAAATTAAAAGATGTATTGCCATGGGAAAGTCTGCTGTTAGGGACCTCTCCAAAGTACTGAAGAGCAATGGTGTCTCTCTGGAGACTAAGGTGTGTCTGAT
>NW_006399835.1:2880885-2882633 GCF_000299155.1 Elephantulus edwardii | reverse complement strand
ATAACAAGTGATAGCAAAGACCATGGCCTGTATCAGACACACCTTAGTCTCCAGAGAGACACCATTGCTCTTCAGTACTTTGGAGAGGTCCCTAATAGCAGACTTTCCCAATGCAATACGTCTTTTAATATCCTGGCTACTGGTGTCGAGAGTGTTGACTGTGGAGCCAAGAAAACTAAAGTTTTTAACAATCTCAATCTCTTCACCATCCATCCTGATGCTGCCAATTGGCCCAGTCATGAGAATCTTTGTCTTCTTGACATTGAGCCTCAGTCCATACTGAAGGCTGCAGTCCTTGACCCTCTGCAGCAAGTGCTTCAGATCCTCCTTAGTTTCAGCAAGCAGGATTGTGTCATCTGCATAACACAGATTGTTAATAGATGTTCCACCAAACCTGATGCCACAGTTCTCATAGAGCCCAGCCTCTCGGCTAATCTGTTCTGCATACAGGTTGAAAAGGTATGGAGATAGGATATAGTTATACATATAGTTGTTTACAACTGAGAACCTTGGCTGGTATTTGAATCATGAGTAAAACCTTCCAATTTTATGGCATCAATACTTCTAGGTTTTCCCATTGATCTCTAATAATTACTGCTTTCTGCTATGTAGAGTGACTGGGTGGTGCAAATGGCTAATATGTTCACTGCTCTGGTGGCCTAGTGGTAAGAAGCTGAGCTGCAATCCCAAAGGCAAGCTGTTTGAGGCCACAAGCTGCTCTACAGGAGACGGATGGGCAATCCCCTCCCATGCGATTAACTGCCTCTGAAAAACCTGCCAGAGGGTCAGCTCTGGGTCACTCTATGGTACACAACAACAATGTAAAGATTGATAATTTAATCCACTAAAATCTAATTCTGAAATATCAGCAACTAAAGTGTTGCAGAACACAATTCTACCTTGACACACATGGGGTCACCATAAGTTGAAGTTAGAATCTTAGTAACTGTTTTGTTTTGGGTTGTGTTTACAAAGATACTATTTTTGGCCTTTGTTCAGTATAAACTGACTTTGAACCAAAATGCCCTTTTAAAAAATAGTGACTGTATTTTAAAATTCATTTGTTTTTTCTTGTCATAGAGAAATATTCCATGATCCATTGATTCCACACAAGTCTCCCTTACTATTTTTTTATTATAAGCATTAAAAAAACAAGTTTAAGAGGAATAAACCAAGGCTAGACAATAGAGAATAACCTCTTATTGTCTTCCTGTAGGTCCTATCTTTGTTTTTCTAATGTAAGTTGATCAAATTGACATTTTTGTCTTAATTATCTAGTGCTGCTACAAGAGAAATAACATAAGTAGATGGTTCGACTTATAACAACCAGAAGTTAATTTGTTATCAGAAATTATAACATGAGAAATTTCAGAGTAAGGAAACACTGCATGGTTCAAAATTGGGAAGGGTATGCCTCCAGGGTGTGTCCTCTCTCCATACCTTTTCAATCTATATACAGAACAAATTATCCAGGAGGCTGGGCTGCATGCGGAGAAGTGTGACATCAGAATTGGAGGTAGACATATCAACAATCTTCATTATGCAGATGACACAACCCTGCTTGCTGAAACTGGGGAGGACCTGAAGCACTTGCTTTAGAAGGTCAAGGATTGCAGTCTTCAGTGTGAATTGAAGCTCAACATCAAGAAAACAAAGATTCTTCAGTCCCGTACTCGTAAGACTCGCGCGAGTTCCACGTCCTTCCTTTTCATTCCTTCGGCACCACCATGGCGGTCGGCAAGAACAAG
>NW_006399835.1:2875486-2880235 GCF_000299155.1 Elephantulus edwardii | reverse complement strand
CATGGAGATTCATGGTGAAGGTGGTAGCTCTGGAAAAGCTACTGGAGATGAGACAGGTGCAAAAGTTGAACGAGCTGATGGTTATGAGCCACCAGTTCAAGAATCTGTTTAAAATTCAGCCTTTTAATAATTACAAATAAAAATTATTATTTGTGAAAAAAAAAATTCTTATCACTGGGCCAATTTGCAGCATCATAATAGTGAAGAAATTGAGATTGTTGACAGCTTTAGTTTGCTTGTCTCTACAGTCAACACTCTTGGTACCAGCAGCCAGGAAATTAAAAGACAAATTGCACTGTGAAAGTCTTCTGTCAGAGACCTCCCCATCATACTAAGGAGCAATGATTTCAGTCTGGAGACCAAGATGCGCCTGATATAGGCCATGGTCTTTGCAATTACTTGCTATGCATCAGAGAGCTGGACAAAGACTAGGGATGATAGAAGGAGAGTTGATGCCTTTGAGCTGTGGTCCTGGAGAAGAGTATTGAATATACCATGGACTGCTAGAAAAAGAAACAAGTTCATCTTGGAGAAGATGAAGCCAGGCTGCTCCTTGGAGGCAAGGATTCTGAAGCTTCGTCTGACATATTTTGGACATGTTGTAAGGCGGGACCAGTCATTGGAGAGGGACATCATGCTTTAGAGGGTGGAGGGACAGCACAGGAGAGGAAGACCCTCAATGAGATGGATTGGTTCTGTCACTGGGATAATGGGAATAGGTGTGTCAGAGACAATAAAATTGGCAAGAGATAGAGCAGGGTTTAGGGCTGTTGTACACATAGGGTCACTATGAGTAGCAAGTGACTCAATGGCACATAACAACACAACAAACAACAAACATGTAGGAGACTACAGGAGTTCAAATTCAGGGTGCCAGCTCTAGGGGAGGGTTGTGTTAACAAACAAACAAATCAAAAAGCCAACCATATCTTTCTGGTAGTTTGGATCCACCAGCAGTTCCAAGAATGTGTATTCTCCTCTTGTGTAATTCACAGCCTTAGAAACTTCCTCGAGGGCCAGCTATGAGGTGGTTCTGACTCACTAATACACAACACCACTCCTTTATTAGTACCCTAGAGGTTAAGGTTTGCAATACATAAGAAAATTACATCAGATAAAAAAAGAATGGAGGATAAATACATAACACTGATAATCATGGCATATTTTATGATGCATAGTTCAGTCTGTAACACAAAGTTTATTTCCAAAACTAAAAAAGCAGCAATTAAGGTTTTGAAATAGAAATTCCAGGCACAGGTACAGCTAATAGTGAATAAACTACCACGATTGTTAGAGAATAAACCTGTGAATAATTAAGTCTAAAGTACCCACTGCTGTAGATATGGAAACCACTCTTTGGGAATTACCATATGAGAAGTGCCAAGAGAAGGATCCTGGTTCCCTGCACAAGTGGGAAAGAGAAGGAAGAAGAAAGGTTGGCTTCACTTAACTAGGTGGTGTGTTGTATACAAGCAAGCAAATCCAATGAGAACTTACTCAGACCTTTTCACTTCCAAATCCTCAAACTTCTTCCTCCCCCTGTATCACCTCCCAGCTGCCTCCAGATTTCATTGTGTGTTCACTTTGGCTATGAGGTCAGCGTTAAGCCTTCAGGAATGTGTCTCTCTATAGGCAGAAACCTGACTCCTTTGGAAAAAAAAAAACAAACAAAAAAACACCCCAAACCCAAAACTCTTAGCAGACCTTGGAAAAACTGCAGTTGCTATCACTTAAACTAGGAGAGTTTTTGCAGTCATCAGACTTTAAATGTTCTGTTTGTTGGGCTGCCAAAGGTTACTGCTCCCTGGAGGACTAAGCCAGTTCCTCTTAACCCCTCCCACTGACTCATTGCTTTGTCTGGCTGCAGCTGCTAAAAAGGATGCGCGTTTAAAAGCTACTAAATGAGAGTGAAAGCCATGACCAAAACAGTGGCAAAGTCCTTGGGTCCCAAATAGGAGATATTCTTCCTGAGAAAGGCAAGGAAGGGCTGGGCAGGGAGTGTAGGGGCACCGGGCATTAGACTCAAAAGCATACAATACAGAATGGATAAAGATGAAAAGAGCAGGAAGGAAATCACAGATTCTTGGGGCTGGAAACTATTTTGCTCTGTGACCTTGCTGAACAGCAGTTTGATGGATATTTTTTCCCCTCTTTGTGGAGGAAAATGCTCCTTGACCTAGATTTATAAGGAGGTTGATATTGATAAGAACATATCTAATATCATCATAATGTCAGAGTCAGATTCCTCAGCAACAGTCAGGGAACTTTGAAAAATGCATTGCTATTTTGTTGTCCTTATTATTTAAATTCTTTTTTAAAAAAAAATCCAAAACAAGTTGCTGTCAAGATGATTCCAACTCCTGGTGACCCTTCAAAGGGTTTTCAACACTGTGACCTTTTCAGAAGCAGATGGCCACCACCAAGTGGGTCACAACCACTAAGCTTTGGGTTAGTAGTTGAATGCCTAGCCACTACATCCAACTTGATATGCTAGCAAGGAAGAACAGAAGGTACTTCCTGTATGAAGTAAACTTCTTTTAGCTCTTAAGTCCTTGTACACAAATCTCATATTTCATTGAGCAAAGCCCAGGAGGGGAGAAAAATTGGTAAGGGCACACCTTCTTCCAGGATTCCAAGTCCACTCTGGCAGGCTTTCTTTTTCCTTCTACCCCGCCCCGCCCCCCCCTCCTCGTCCCCATACTCACTCAAGATTTCTCAAGCTTTCCCATCTCTCTTATCAAAGAAGAAAGTGATCTAATAAAACACCAACCTGAAGCATGAAAAACAAGACTTCTGCCACTGTCAGGAATTTTTCCTACTTCAAAAAGAGAGAAAAGAAAAGGATTATGTTCACCATACACAAGTGACTAGTAATGGGAATTTTCATCCTTTGAGAGAGTTAACTACACATAAAGAACCGTCTCTGAAAACTCTCTCAAATCATAGTATTGGGATGTTGTTGTTGTTAAGTGTTGTCAAGTCGAAGGCGACTCAGCGACCCTATGAAGGAAAGTCCTCAACACTTGCGTGACTTTCATCCTTGCTCCAGGTTCATAGGGTTTCCAGAAGCAAGCTATTACGGAAGTGGATCCCACTCCTCCTTCCAAGCTTCTTTTAATCAGGGAGCTCCACCAAACACTGTCCACCATGGGTAACCATTAATGCATTTGACACATCAGTGTCACAGTGTTCAGCTTCACAGCAACCACAAATTACCTCTGTACAGCAAGTGGACACACTAGGGCTATGAGACGAAGAAGAATGTTTCACCAAAAACAATGAGAAACAGGCCTGAGGGCTCTTCAGTATTTTACCATTCCAGCATGGCCAAATACTGGCAAACTCTGGGTTGGAGACCCCCAGTTTACCTGGCAAGTCCGCTCTGCTGACCCCCACGTGGGGCAAAAAGAAGGCTACAAGCGCCTGGAGCCTTCCATACCTGCCTCCCCCTAAGAAGCCAGAGGCCACGTACAACTGACACTAAGTCTCCCAAGACACTAGGTGTGGCCCAGCATTCAGTGTTTTGCCATTCTGGCTCGCCCAAATGCTGGCAGACTCTGGGCCAGAGACCCCCAGTTCATCCTGGGAGACTTAGTGTCAGCTGCATACAGTCTCTGGCTTCTTGAGGAGAGGCAGGTATGGAAAGCTCCGGGTGCTTGTGGCTTTCTTTTTGCCCCAAGTGGGGGTCGACAGAGCAGACTTGAGTATTGGGATACATAGATATTTTTTTTTCTTCAGGAGCAGATAACCAAGATTTTCTCCAAAGGTGCCTCTGGGTAGACTGGAGCCTTCAGTCTTTGGGTTAGCACGCTAGCACATTAATTGCTTGGACTACCCATATGGACTAAAGAAAACAGATTCATCCTGGAGAGCGTTAAACCAGGCTACTCCTTGGGACAAGGATTCTGGGGCTTCATCTGACATACTTTGGACATGTTGTAAAGAGGGACAGGTCCTTGGAGAGGGACATCATGCTTGGAAGGGTAGAGGGACAGCGCAGAGGGGGAAGACCCTCTATGAGGTGGATTGATTCAGTGACTGGGGTAATCGGGATGGTGTGTCAGAGGCAGTGTGATTGGCACAGGATAGAGCAGGATTTAGGGCTGTTGTACATAGGGTCACTATGAGTTGCAAGCGACTTGACAACACATAACAACAACAACAACAAAAACCCATATAATCTACTCAAGATATAAAACTCATTGCCAAGAGGATAATATTGATAAATGGGACCCTCTAAAGATTAAATTTCTGTGTGCATCAAAAACTTTTTCCAACAGAGTGAAAAGAAAACCTACTGACTGGGAACAAGCATTTGGTAATACCATCTTAGATAAGAGTCTCATAACGAACGTTTACAGAATACTCCTGGGCCTCCACAAGAAAAACACTGATAAACTAATTACATAATGGGCAAAAGACTGTAAAAAACCATTACTGCAGAATGAGTATGAGGATCCAAGGGTGGAGGGGGAGGTTGGAAACAGAGGGATGAGGATGGGTGGAGGGGAGGTTAATCATAGGGTCACACAATTTCATGGGTGGGGGTAGGGTAACCAAGATGGATTTACACAGTGACCATGACAAAGGGCTCGAGTGTAACGCAGGTGGAGAGGATGGTGCCGCGTGAGACCAGGTGCAGCTCTGTTGGCCTAGGAGTCACTGTGTGTCAGAGTGGACTTGATTGCCCTTCATGATGGCAAGGATTCCAAGGTAAACACTCTGCAGAGACTAGAAATTGCCATGGAT
>NW_006399835.1:2856486-2874391 GCF_000299155.1 Elephantulus edwardii | reverse complement strand
AATGACTCTGTCTTTTCAGGTCCTCACTGGATCTTTCCTGATTTCTCCACCTCCTCCCTCCACTCATCAAACTCTGTGACCCCATGATTCTCCATCCTTCACACTCAACCTCCCCTGACCCCTCCCTTTCCCCTTTTGGACTTTCATTCACATCTTACTAGTTATTCTTCTATTTTTATAGCAATAGTCTTATTCAGTATTTGTCCTTATGAGACTGAATCCAGTCAGCATAATGTTCTCCTATCTTTCCCATGTCATACAGTATTTATTTAAATTCTTGCTCCTGAGTGCTGCATATTATTCCATCATGTCAGTGTACCACAATTTCTTAGTCCATTTGTTTGCAGATACACATTTGAGTTGTTTCCATTTTCTTACTGTTGTGAAAAATGTTGCATTGAACATAGGTGTACAAATCTAAAAAAAGAAAAACAATATATTTGAACACTGTAAATAAACCAGTGTTAAAAAAAAAATCTCAATAACAAGCCTAGCCAAAAAAAACCCACAAACCCCAACCATTGCCATCAAATCTATTATAACTCATAGTTGCCCTACAGAAAAAAAGTATGTAAAAAGAGCAAGGGACGTGTGAGGACAGCAATATCTGACCTTTACCAGCTTCACAAAAGGGAACTGTTTCTGTCAACAACATCAACAACACAAAACCAATTCCCACAAGGTCACACATGTGACCCATGCCCCTGCACCTCTTTTAACTCATCACAACACCAATTTTGCTGCTTAACTGGGACCAAAAATTCAATGCAATAGTTCACAGACTACACAGAATCATACTGGGCAAGTCAAAAGGTTATAATCCAGGTTAATAACAGAAATAGTACTACTTCAGAAATGTGTTCAGTCACCTCAGCCTGGAGTCTCATGACTTTAGGCCAGTGTTAAAAAGCTCTATCCTTCATTATCCCTACTCACTAGAGTACTTGTTGTTAGTACTTGTTCCATCGAGTCGACTACGACTCATAGCAACCCAATAAGCAGTAGATCTGAACCCTGTCCTCTCTGGTGCCATTCTCATTATGTCTGACACACTTGAGACCATTGCTGCAGTCTCTGAGTTAATCCATCTCATTGAAAGTCTTCCTCTTTTATAGCCTCTCCTAGGAACATGCCCAAAATATATGAGACCACCCTTGACTCCAAGGAACACTCTGGCTGCACTTTTTCTAAGACATATCTGTTCTGTTGGTAATTTAGGCTTGGGGTGGGTTTTTTGGTGAGGTTTTTTGTTGTTAGTTTTGTTTGTTTGTTTGTTTTGCCAGAACATGGGATATTCAGTGCTCTTCTCCAACACTACAACTCAAAGGCATAAATTATTCTTCAGTCATCCTTAGTCATTGCTATTGCTACTGCTACTGTTATTGTATTGCAAAGCAAGTAATTGAAAAGACCCTGGCCTGAATTAAGTGCACCTTAGCCTTGAAATTGGCATTATTACTCCTCAGTAACTTGGAGAGATCCCTCACAACTGACTTCTCAATGTAATATATCTCCTGATCTCCTGACTGCTGGTACCAACAGAGCTGATTGTGGGTTCAAGTAAGATGAACTCTATGGCAATTTCAACCTTTTCACCATCTATCATGATGTTTCCCACTAGCCCAGTGATGAGAATTTTCATCTTCCTGATACTGAGATGCAATCCATATTGAAGGCTGTGTTCTTTGACCTTCTGTAGTGTTTCAAGTCCTTCTCACTTTTGGCAGGCAAGGCTCTGTCATTTGCACAGTACAGATTGATGATGAATCTTCCTCCAATCCTGATGCCCCGTTATTCTTCATAGAAGGCTTCCATAGACTTTAATATGTACTGCATCTCAACATCAAGAAGACAAAAATCTTCACCACTGTATCGACGGAAAACATCATGACAGATGATAGAGGCTAAAATTGCCAATGATTTCATTTTACTTGTATCCAGCTTCTTTTATGATTTGTTCAGCACATGGATTTAATAGACTTAGAGAAAGAATATAATCCTGACACACACTTTTCCCTTTTCACTTTTTCTCTTCCTCTGGCAAACAGGTTCTTGGTCTAGGTGTAGGTATAGGTTTCACATAAGCATTAAGTGTTCTGGGATTCCTATTCTTCTCACTGTTAGCATAGTTTTTTTATGAGCCACACAGTCAAATACCTTTGCATAGTCAATAAAAGGCAAATAGACATTCATCTGGCATTCTCTTCTTTCAACTATCACTGCTTTCTGACATCAGTGATGACATCTCTGGTGCCATGGCTTCTTCCAAAACCAGCTTAAACTTCTGACTGGTCTCTTAATGTACTATTCTAGCTGGTTTGGGGTGATCCTCAGCAATATTTTGCTTGCATGTGATATTAGTGATAATGTTCAGTAATTTACACATTAGGTTGGATCACTTTTCTTGGAAATGGGGACAAATATAGTTCTCTTCCCCTTAGTTGTCCAGATACCTGTCCTCCAAATTTCCTGGCATAGACTGGTGAGCACCTCTACAGCTGTACCTATTAGTTGAAATGTCAGTTGGTATTCCACTGATTTCTGAGGCCTTAATTTTTTACCAATGCTGTCAGTGCAGCTTGAACTTCTTCCTTCATTACTATTGGCTCTTGTTCATTTTGTACTTCCTGAAATGTTTCAGTGTCACTCAGGTTTTTTTGGTACAGTGATTCTGTGTATTCCTTTCATCTTCTTTTGATGCACCTTGGATTATTTTATATTTTGCTTATAGCATCTCTTAGTATTGCAACTTGAGCCTTAAATTTCGTTTCTCAGTTCTTTCTACTTTAGAAATGTTGAGCAAGATCCTCCCTTCTTATTCTCTAACTTCAGTTCTATACATATTCCATTATTATACTTTGTCTTGTCTTCTCTAGCTGCCCTTTGAGATCTTTCGTTCACTTTCATTTCAGTATTTAACCCCTTTGTTTTGACTTCTTCATGCTCTAGTGCAATTCTAGAGTCTCTTCTGGTATCTGCTTTGATCTGTTCTTCCTCCTCTGTCTTTATAATAACCTTTTGCTCTCTTCATAGATGATATCTTTTATGTCATTCTATAAACTCCCTTACTAGATACAACCCTCTAAAACCCACTGATACCTGCTACATCACAAATGCTGAACAACATACTTAATCCAGAAAGAGTTGTAATACACAGGAAAATAAAATACATAGGCTAGAAGGTCATGAGTAGTGATTGTTTGAGAATGCTCTGCCTTTCCAGAATCTATGCCTCTGCCACAGCCTATCCTCATTTGCTATCAAAAACCTGAGTAATATTTTCACACAGTGAATTCATCCTAAGAGGACAGTGCTGTAGAATCGCAGTAACTGTATCTCACTTTCTTGTTGTGGTTGTAATTCTGTCACCACTTAGCTATTATTCTGCATGAATGTCTCTGATAACAGGTGAACAATCCACAGACAGCGCCATTTGATTTTATTTTCAGATCTCCGTTAGGTGGCTCTTTTCTAAAGCACCATGGGTTGTTTTTCTGCCAGTTTCTCAGTATATTTCCATGAAGATCTGAAACTATTTATAAAATGCTTCACTTCCTGGAAAGTTTTTGCTACACCAAGTAAATTCCTGAAGTTTTAAGACATCTCTTTTCTACTAATTACTTTGACACTCTAATTTTCCCCCTTTCTAGGGGAAAATGCAACCAAAACTCATGCCTCAGTAATTTCAAGAATTGAAATTTCTTGTCCTGTTTTGAAAATGCTTGACTCCCAAACAGCATTTTAAGCATTTTTATGGCTAGGAAGAATTCTGCCATGTCATTGTTTGCTAGTGTGCTTAATTAGTATCATTATCATTATAACAAGTAAGTACTGGGAGGACAATGACCTCCTGGTAAGGGAGCAGTGAAACTACTCAATATGTTACCTGGTGCAACTTTATAGGGAGCACTGGTGGTCTATCAGGTAGGGAGTTGCAATGCCAACCTAAAGATACACAGTTCAAATCCACCAGCCACTAGAGGGAAAAAGGTGAACAATCTTCTCCTATATATTTTATAGCCTTTGAAAACCCACTTGAGGGTCAACTGCAAGCTTTTTCTGACCAAGAGGCACATAACAATGTGTGACTTTAGCCACCACCATTTTTGTCTCTCCAGACAACTGAAAATGGAAATGTTAAAAAGCCTGGGCTATGAAATACAAACTGACAGTTGTCTCCTAGCTAAGAAATGTAGATATGGTGCTGAAACAATATCATTTGCTTTCTGGAACACAGGCTGACAGCATAGTCATAGTATATTCACAGGCTGATGGCATACATCTCAAAATCTTTTGCCCTTTAAATCAGCAATGAATATATACAAGTTCTTGACATTCTGTTTCAGAAGCATTTTGACATTAGACTTTTTTCTCTCTCTGTATCTTCTTTTTAAAATTTAGATCTTTCTTTTTTCACAATTGTGTTTGTAATACATACACACTAGGATGAATTCTAGAGCCTTATTGGTGCAATAAGTGACTTATTAGGGTGCTAGCCAAAAAGTTTGTAGTCCAAATCCATCAAGCACTCTGCAAGAAAAAGATAGACAGTTTCCTCCTGGAAAGATTTACAACATTGGAAACTTGATGAAGAGACATTATGAATCAAAAGTAACTCAATGGCAGTGGTTTTGGTTTTGGTTTTGGTTTTTTATAAGAAGTTAAAAATAGTTACTGCCTGCTCAATGGGAGCTCCATTAAAGTATTAATAAAGTATTAGATAATGGTTATTTAGCAAGTTAAACCAGTTTATACATGAAAATAATAGCTAGCTATTTTCACTATAGTAGCAGCAGTCACGAAATAAAAACTCTTACTGCATTAAGTGCTAAAAAGAAATGATGTCACCTTAAAGACTAAGGTGCACCTGATCCAAGTCATGATATTTTCAATTGCTTCCTATGCATGTAGAAGCTGGATAATGAATAATGATGACAGAAGGGAAAATATGCCTTTGAATAGTGGTGTTGAAGAAGAGTACTGAACATCCCATGGACTGCCAAAGAAACTAACAAATCTGTCTTGAAGGAAGGAAGTACAACCAGGATGCTCCATAGAAGCCAGGTTAGCAAAACTCTGTCTCATGTGTTGTGGGCAGTTTGTTAGGAGGGACCAGTACTTGGGAAAAGATAACATGCTGGAGATGTTGGAGGAGCAGAGAAAGAGAGGAGGACTTTCAACAAGACAGATTTACACAGTGACTATAACAATGGGTTCAAACATGTCAAGAATTGCGAGGATGGGACAGGATAGGGCAATGTGATTTATTCTTCACAGGGTCACTATAAGTCATAATTGACTCGATGGCACCTAACAACAATAAAAATAACATATTTTCAATGATTACATGATATTTCTTAACCTCTATCACCTAGTTCTTCTGGATCCTAGTTTTGAGCATTGACATCTACTTTAAAGTGTCTCTCAGGCAAAAGGAATGGGGAGGAGAGAGAGAGAGAGATTAGATAGATAGATAGATAGATAGATAGATAGATAGATAGATAGATGGATAGATAGATACATAGATGATATAGATAGACAGATAGATGTTAAGTATAATTAAGTTGTTTGTGACTCATAGCGACCCTAAGTACAACAGCTCTGAACTCTGCTCTGTCTTGAGCCAATCTGATTGTCTTTGACACACCTACCACCATTACCACAGTCACTAAGTCAATCCATCTCATCCAGAGTCTTCCTCTCCTATGTTTCACTTCACCCTCCCAAGCATGATGTCCTTCTCCAAGGACTGGTCTCTCCTTGAAACATACCAAAAATATATCAGATGTAGCTTCAGAATCCTTGCCTCCAAGGAGTAGCCTGGTTTCACCCTCTCCAGGACAAACCTGTTTGTTTCTCTTATAGTAGTGGTAGTCCATGATATAGTCAATGTTCTTCTCCAGCACCACAACTCAAAGACATCAATTCTCCTTCTATCATCCCTATTCATGGTCTAGCTTTCTGATGCATAGTAAGTAATTCTGAAGACCATAGCCTGGATGTATGTATATAAATATATGGTATCCATTTCCTAAATAACATGCCTCTGGAAACTCTATGAACTTTGATAAATGTTGACAGTTGTAGAGGGGCTTCAGACCTTTTGTTCATAGGGTTGCTGTGGGTCGTGCCTGACTTTAAGGCAATCAACAAACAAACAAACAACAATGATAGATAGATAGATAGATACATAGATACATAGATACATAGATACATAGATACATAGATACATAGATACATAGATATAGAAATAGAGACAGAGATACATATATAGAGAGAGATATTCAATATTTGTTTGATAAATTCCTATAGTGTCCTTATCTGTGTCCCAGTTACCTTCTGTTCCCTTTGATTTAAAAACAGAAAAATTCAGAAAAGTGAACTCTTCAGGGAAACAAACTTTTGTTATGTATCCACTATTTATCAAAACACTGCATGATTTTCTAACCTATAAGACCAAATAGTTATTACTACCCATATTTTATTAATGAAGAAACTATTTCTCAGAGGAGGAAAGCACTCTTAAGTTGTCAGGACTTGTAAACTAAACAAAAAAGCGAACTGAATTCTGTCAGATTTTAAAAACCAATATTTGCCACCAATTCTAGATGACACAACTGAAAATCACAACAGAAACAGTAGCTTGCATAAAACCCACACTTTACAAAGTATATTTAAATATTTACTCGTGAAGCATTTTCTCAGAGGAATAAAAACCATTTCGTCAAAATTCAATTTGATAAAAAAAATTTATGTCATAAGTTAGTATACAAAACCTATTTCATCTAAAATGTGTTTACATAGCTGACTTGTTTTTAAAACGAAGAAAATGATATTCTAGAAAATGTGCACATAATGTTCCATTCTAAGTGTCTTATCATGTGGTTGTATCCTCAATTTCCTCCAAGGACTCTTTCAGAATTTCTACAATATGAAACACAGGAGCAACTACATAAAGAGTAACCAGCCGTTCGAGTTTTCTGGAAGCTCCAGAAAATGGGACTTTGAGGACCAAAACTGGGAATGTCCTAGGCAAACAGGAACAAGTTTTAATCCTACAAATCACTTTGTCTAACAACTTCACTTTTCAAGGAAGAAAGTCCAGACTTACAGAAGAACATACCTAGATCAAATGGTTAGTGACTCACAACACATGGACCTTCTTGCTTTTATTTACTCAATGTCATTCAGCAATATAGGGTAGTTTTCAGACTTTAATAGCTATTTTAATTATTCACCTCTTCCACTTGTTGTTATGGTTATGTATTGTCCAGTTGGATCTGACTCATAACTGACCCTCCCAAGAATTTTTAGAGGTAGTTTATTGTACAGGAGGAAATTGTCCATCTTTCTTCTGTGAAGTAGCTGGTAGATTCGAACGCCTTTAGGTTAACAGTACAAACTCCTAACTACTATGCTATTACTATCCATTAAGATTTTTGTGTCAAGGACCAAATCTTTGCTGTCGTGTAACTTCAGCATCTCATACACTTTCTAAGTTATGTCATGCAACTCAATATGCAATTTCTTGATTATCATTTAAGAACTATGAGGTAAGTTCTCTAACGTATGAGTCAGAGCTGACTCATCAGTAGCACATTTAAATTGGAAGGTGTGGTGTGTGTGTGTGTGTGTGTGTGTGTGTGTGTGTGTGTTTCTCTAAAGGAGGATTATTTTGTTTTGCTCCTGATAGACTAGTTCTGGCTGGTACAAATGGTTACACAGTCTACTGACAGAAAAACCAATGTTTAAATCTACCAGCCAGCCGTGCCTTGGGAGAAAACCATATGATCATCTGAAAGCTCACAGCACAGAAAAGCCTATGGGTCACAGAACTACTCTGAAACATGTGGCTCACCAGGAGTTGGAATCAATTCTACAACTATTTGGGCTTGTTTTTGTTGTTGTTGCTGCTGATTTTCATTTTGTTGAAGAGCTAGACTGTATTGCATAGGGGATTGAGAGCTTTATCCTATTATGTTTTAGGGCTGGAAGAAAAATAGTATGTACGTAGGGTAGGAAGCTTGAAGCTACAAAAGAAAACGTCTTACGTTTTTATTTTATTTCCTATATTTTATTGCTTCTTAAAAATACTTATAATGAGCTTTTAAAAAATATAACAGTCAATGCCTTGTATTTCTTTGGATAAACAAGAGATTGCTCATTCAGTAAGTGAAGAATATGCCATAGGATAAATTAAATCCCTCCCGCTTGCTCAGGATTCTAGCTGCTGTTCCAACAGAATAGCATTCAAGTATCTGTTTTCCTCCCTTGTGACCTTTCCTGTTGTTCTCATGACTTACTCATGAGACTAAAGTGAGCGTTAGGTACCTAGTTTCTATCCAATATTTGTCTTCTTTCGAGGTCCATAAATGTTTCCCAAATCCTGCTCATATTAAAATGTGAGCAGGGAATATAACGGGCTTAAAAATGACATATAATTTGAGATATGAGGTGTCGAATAAGGGGGTTTTCTGCAGCTGTGCAGAATCCCCACATCTGCCAAAATACCTCCTAGTTCAACTTCACACTGCTGAGCTCCACTCCTTTTTCTTACACAGATGAGAACCATGTGCCGGGACACATTAAGAAATTACCCAGTAAACACTTCTGACTTCCAAGGAGCTTTCTGACACCAAGCAACTTACTCTGACCAGCAGAAATGATGTATTATAGCCACTATAAATCTCTAACTGGAAGTCACTGCCAAGAAATTCCAGCAGAGATGGAAAGAGTAGAACTTTAACATTGGCCTACAACTGCTTTTTCATTCCACTGTACACTGTAATTCAAAGAGTTTCATTCATAACTATTTAATTTTGCAAGTGTTTTCACACTTACTTACAAACATCCTTTCCCCCCCCCCCCCCGCCCCCCACCACCACTTCCTTGAAATCAGAGCACTATTGTTCTATTACTTAGGCCTGTTTTCTGGAATTATTTTATTTCATTAAAAATGTCAATTTCTGGGCTCAGTTGGCTGCCACTTGTTTGTTATTTGATGACAGAGAACACAAAAATGGTGATGTGTCTGCAGTGCTCTAATAGCTACAGCCTTTGACTGGCAGTATGATCAGCCTGGTCAATATCCCACTATTTAACTTGCTATTACCTACTATCTTAGGTAATAGATAGTAATATCTGAAATGAGCAAAACCTGTGGGTCAGGAGGTTCACTTATAGGAATTTATCCTACTGATATGTTTGCACAGAAAGCCAAAAGTATGCAAGTGGAGTATGAATTTTGTCACTGTTATAATAATGAAAAGAAGAAAGAAAATTAAATTTATGACCGTGTGAACTAAATTACCATTCCAAAGCATTGGAGTTATATTTGACGAACAAAAAATGAACAGGTATATCCGTTCAGTAGACTATTATTTAGCTATAGAAAGAAACGAGCTATCAAATAAGGAAAAGGCACAGAGGAAACTTAAATACATGTGTTTTGTCAAATAAGTCACTCTAAAAGGAATATCTACTGTGTGTTTCCAACTATATGTCATTCCAGAAAAGGCACAGTTATAGAGGCAGTTTAGGGAGCTCTGGTGACATAGTCCATGATAAGTTGATCTGCTAATTCAAAGATCATGCCTCTCTGATGGTTCAAATTCTTGATCAGATCTAAGGGAGTAATAGGGACAATCTTCACCCTCCCACCCCCAGGCAATTTATAGCCTCAGAAGTCCAATGAAGAGTCAGCTATGAGTCAGTTCTCACTAGTCAAGAATGGGGATAGAGGCCGTTTACACTGCAACAGAAGGAAAACAAATTGTTCAAAACTGAGTCAAAAACAGAAAAAAAAGTATGTTGTCAAAGATTTAATTTAAATGGATCCACAACCAACACCCATGGAAGCTGCAGGCAAGAAATTAAATGACATATACTCAAGGGCAAATACGCTGCAAAGAACATCTTTAAAGTGATAATGAGTAAGGATGACACTCTGAGGCCTAAGATATTGCATGGCCCAAGACTTTGTATTTTTATTGATGATGTGAAAGTTGGACATTGAATAAGGAATATTGAGGAATTGATGACTTGGAATTGTTGTGCTTGCCAAGAATATTGTACATACCATGGACCGTCAAAATACAGAGAAACAAAGCTGTGTTGAAAGATATACAGTGAGAGTCCTCCTTAGAAGCAAAAATTATGAAACCCTGCATATTTGGGGTACATTGTCAGGGGAGGCTAGTCCTTGGAAGGGAAAAGAATGCTTAGAAATTAAAGTCAGTGATGGTGAGAAGAGCCCAAAGAGACAGATTGACATCTGGATTGTAACAATGGGTTTGAGCACAGCAGAGATTGTGAAGATGGTGTAAGACCCAGAAAATTGTCCATCTGTTGTGCATAAGGTTACTATGAGTTGGGGATGACCCCAAAACAGCTAACAACAAGAAGGAAATAGACAGGAAAGGCATCAGTGCTATCAGGTGAGATTTAAGGAAAGGATAGGTGAATAGGTAGAACTTAGGATATTTTCATGATGGTGAGCTAACTTGTATGACATTATAGTAGTGAACATCTGAAATTAAATATTTGTCACAAAACTTACAAGACTGTACAACATACAGAGTGAACTGGGACGTACTAATGTACACTATAAACTTTAATAAAAGCTTTTTAATATTGGAACATCAATTGTAACAACTATATAACTTTGAATGCTTTTGTTAATAATAGGAGACGCAAAGTGGACTGGGAGGAGGGAGGAAGTTGTGCAACAATGACTTTTTCCAAGAGAAAAGCAAACTGTGGAGGGTAGGGAAGAAAATATACAACAATTAATGAATGGAAATCCAAGTTCTTGGTAAACTTTCATTAAAATCTCAGTTAAAAAAAACAACAACAAAAAAAAACCCACCAACCAGGAGAAGTTGCAGGCAAGTACATAGAAACTCTACTTTCAGTGCAACTTTTGTGGAAACTGCTAAAACAAAAGTCTGTCTATAGTAAAAACCCTATGAACCTGGAGAAAGGACAAGTTATACAGCTGTCCAGGACTGTCATTCATAAAGTCACTATGAGTCACCTATGACTTGACAGCATTTAACAACAACAACTTAATAAAAAGGTAGAGAAGAATCAGTAATCTGTATGTTGTTCTGTTGTCATCGAGTCAACTACAACTCACAGCAACGCTAAGCACAATAGCTTTGAACCCTGTCCTATCCTGAGCCAATCTCATTGTCTCTGACAAACCTACCCTCATTATCCCAGTTATTGTGTCAATCCATCTCATCCAGGATCTTTCTTTGCTGCACTGTCCCTCGATCCTTCCAAGAATAATATCCTTCTCCAAATACTAATCTCTCTTCACCATATGGCCAAAGAATGTGAGATGAGGTGTCAAAATCCTTGTCTTCAAGGAGCAGTTTGACTTCACCCTTTGCAGGACAGACCTGTGAGTTCTCTTTGCAGTCCAAGGTATGTTCAAAACTCCTCTCCAGCATCACATCTAAAAGACATCAATTCTTCCTCTGTCATCTTTATTCATTGTCCAGCTCTCTGATGCAGAGCAAGTAATTGCCAAGACCCTGGTCTGTATCAGGTGTCCTTTAGTCTCTAGATTAACATCCTTGTTCTTCAGCACTCTAGAGAGGTTCCTGACAGCAGATTTCTCTAATGCAATTTGTCTTTTGATTTCCTGAGGGCTGGTGCCAAGAGTGTTGATTGGAGGACTGAGCAATCTCATTTTTCCCCCCTCCATCTATCTTGATGATGCCAATTGACCCAGTGGTGAGAATCTTTGTTTTTTTGATCTTGAGCTTCAATCCATATTGCAAACTACAATCCTTGACCCCTCTGTAGCAGATGCTTCAGGCCTTCCTAAGTTACAGTAAGTAAGGTTGAGTCATCTGTATAATGCAGGTTGATGATGAGACTTTTCTCCAATCTGATGCCATATTCCTCCTCATTAAGTCCATCTTCTTGAACAATCTGTTCTGCATAAAGATTGAAAAGGGATGGAGACAGGCCATATCCCTGACACACTTCTTTTCTGATTTTTGAGCCATGTAATGTTTCTTTGCTTTGTTCTGAGGACTGCCTCCTGGTCCAACTATAGGTTTTACATGAGCACAATCAGATGTTCTGGGATTCCTATTCTCAAGATTAGCCAAAATAAGTTGTGATCCACACAGTCAAATATCTCTACATAGTCAATGAAACACAGATAGACATTTCTCTGGTACTCTCTGCTTTTGTCCAAGAACCATCTGACATTGGCTGTGGTGTCCCTAATGCCACACAGCTGGTTCTAAACTCAGCTTATATTTTTGGTAGTTCTCTGTCAATGTACCAGTCATTTTTTTACAATCTTCAGCGGGATTTTGCTTGTGTGTAATATTCTTGATACCATTTGATAATTTCTACACTCTGAAAGGTAACCTTTTTTGGAATTGGAATAAATATAGATCTCTTCCAGGCAGTTGGCCAGGTGGTTGTTCTCCTTATTTTTTGGCACAGCCTGGTGAGCACTTCCAGGGCTGCATCTTTCTGTTGAAATATGTCAATTGGTATGCCATCAATTCTGGGGCCATATTTTCTGCCAATTCCTTCAGAGCAGCTTGAACTTCTTTCTTCATTGCCATTGCCTCTTGAACATAAGTTGTGAACATAAGTTGTTTCATAAAATATTTCTGTGTCAGCCAGTTCTTTTTGGTACAGTGACTCTGTGTACTCCTTCCTTCTTCATTTGATGCTTCCTGGATCATTCATAATTCTGTCCACAGCATCCTTAAGTATTGCAATGCGAGGCTTGAATTTGTTCCTTCAGCTTAAGAAATGCTGAGTGAGTTTAACCCTTTTGATTTTCAGACTCTAGCTCTTTGCATATTTCATTATAATACTTGCTTTGTCATCTCAAGCCACACTTTGAAATCTTCTGTTCAGCTCCTTAACGTCTTGATTCCTTCCCTTTGCTTTGGTTTCTCAGTGCTCTAGTGCAGTTTTCAGAGTCTCTTCCAATATCCATCTTGGTGTTTTCTTCTTCCTGTGTTTTTGAAATGACTTTTCCATTCATTATGGATAATGTTCTTAATATCCTCCCACAGTTCATCTGGCCTTCGCTCATTAGTCTTCAAGGCCTCAAATCTGTTCCTGAGATGGTTTTTTAATTCAAGTGGGATAGACTCAAGGTCAAATTTTGGTTCTTTTGGATTTAATTTCATTTTCTTTAGCTTTAGTTTGAACTTGCTTATGAGTAGTTGATGATCTGTTCCACAATCTGCACCTGGCCTAGTTTTCACAACTGATACTGAGCTTCTCTGGTGGTTCTTTTCACAAATGTAATAATCAATCTGATTTCTGTATATATCATCAGGTGAAGTCCATGTGTATAATGGTCAGTGTGTTTCTTATAAAAGGTATTTAATGAATAAATCAATGTATACAATTCTACCATTCTATATCCAGTCTTATTTCTGTCACCAAATACATGTTTTCTAAGTATTGATTCTTCTTTTCTGTTCCCAACTTTTACATTCAAGTCACCCATTATTATTAGTGTGTTCTGATTATATGTTCAATCAATTTCTTACTGCAAAAGTTGATAGGAATCATTTATTTCCTCCTCTTTGGCTCTGGTTATTGTTGCATATATTTGAATGATGGTGGCATTAACATGACTTCTTTGAATGCATATGCATATTATCCTGTCACTCACAACATTGTATTTCAAGGTGGATCTAGAAATGGTCTTTTTAACTATGAGTATGACCCCATTTTCCCTCTCCTTTTCATTTCCAGCATAGTAGATCATATGATTGTCTGATCCAAAATGTCTTTTACCAATCCATCTCATTTTTCTAATGCCTAGTATGTCAATATTTATGTGTTTCATCTCTCTCTTAACAATATCCAACTTACTTACATTCATGCTTCTCACGTCCCACATTCCAATAACTAGTGTCTGCTTGCAACTGTTCCTCCTTATTTGTGTTTGCCAACTAGACAAAACTCAAGTGCCATATAAGATAATCTAATTTAAGTGTGCTCTTTTGTGCATAGGGTTTTCAAAGGCCTGTTGCTTCAGAAGTGGATAGCCAATTCTTCTCCCTAGTCTACCTTTATTTAGTGGTTCAACTTAGAGCAATATTCGACAGACAAGCATTTTACCAAGAAGTGTTGGTTCCCCACCCCATCCCCACTTTGGCACCTGTGATTTGATTTTGCCCATCTTGCTCTGCCATCTTCCACTTCCTCCAGCATGCACTTTTGTCCCTCCCCTCCTGACCCTTGCATTGTGTGGTCAGCACTCTTCTACTCCCTACCCTTAGCCAACCCCCAGATATAGGGGCTCAGGCCTCTTATCACTTCCATGATGCTGGTCTGCCCTGCTGTCACTGCTCCACTTTGTCTTGAGGCTGAAGCCACCACTCCTCCCCTTACTTGTGCAGCTGCTGCCTTGAGTAGTCTGTGTCTGCTACCACTCACATAGCTGCTGCCCATCTGTTGGTCTTCTCCCTCAAGGTCCCATTGACTATTAGCACCACCACCAGTGTGTGCCTGCAGCTGGCATAATTAAGAGAGAGAAAAAACAAACAAACAACCAGTCCCTTGCTGAATTTTATTTCAGGAAAGTTTTTAGCCATTATTATTTATTATTATTATTATGACTAAGGTCAATAGAAGACATACATAAGAACACTTGTAAAGTTTTGTTACACAATATTGCTAGCTTTTCAATAGTGCTTCTTAGCTTGCATGGCAGAATATACTGGGATGAGGCACACTGCCTACAGGTATACCAGAAAACTGCTCCTCTCAAGGGGCCAAGGAGGACCCAGAGCTGTAGGACCTGGTGCTATCAGTAGCATCTACTGCTTGTCCCACAATGTTGCACATAATTTTGCAGATTTATGTGTACCATATGCAAATGGGTTTGGGGAGCAACAGACTCACAAAAGTTACCTAGCAATTGTATGACTCTTTATTTTAAAGGCTAATTTCTAAAGAAAAGTTAACAAAATATTGACTCACAAGAACATCCTATGCAAAGACTAAACATACAACCCCTTGCCCTTTCTTCTACCTTAAATTATTTTTAAATGCTAAGTGAAAGTATCAGATGCAAAACATCACACAATATATGATTCCATTTATATTAAATGTCCAGAAAAGGCAAGTCTATAGAAATAGAAAGTAGATTCGCAGTTCCCTGAGGCTGAGGGTTTGAACAGAGAATAGCTGCAAATTGGCATAAGGAACCTTTTGAGAAATATTCTAAAACTGGATTGTGGTGATGGTTATATAACTCTGTAAATTTACTAAAAGTCACTGAGTTATACACTTAAAATGTGTGAATTTCACAGCACGTAAATTTTATCTTTATATAGCTAAAAAATTCTTTGAAGTAATATTCAACAACTTATCACTTTAGTGATATTATTATGTTTCCGCACAATAGGCAAATTTCTAAGATATAAGAAGTGAATTTTATGTAGTTACACACTATTTTCTACTTTTTTGAAAATAGCTAAAGTTTAAAGAACATAAAATGTGTTTATATGCCTATATGTGCATAGAAAGTGATTGGGCAGTTATACAAGAAATGTTTTTAGTGGATGAAATTGTAGTTTTCTTTGCCAGGAAACTTTTGCTTCTTCTTTTATGTACTTTTAACTAGTAAGTATTTTTATAGATAAATATTACCTTTTTAAAATATGTAAAATTTTCTCAATGTCTATGTTTTTCTTTCAGTTCCAAGTAGGCTTACCACCAAAGTTCTCAGATCATGAATTATTTACAATTACATATTTTAATTACAGAATAAATATGTAAAGCATATACTTGCTCAAGAAGTGTGTTATGAAAAGTTAATATATACTCTTTTTTAAATAAGATTTTGTTTTGTGATTTCATCTAACATTTACAGAGAAGAGTTTTTATTCATTTATTGTTGCACAGTTTACCCTCTCACTTTCCCTTCCCTCTCTCCCAGTTCACTTTAATTTTAATATTCATTCATTAGTCCACAATTACCTAGTGACCCCAGTCCTCTTTGCAATGATATATCTTTTATTCTGGGCTGACAGAGGTACTTCAATAACACAGTGGTTAAGATCTTCTAACTGAAAGATCAGTAGTTCCAGTCCACTTATGCACTGTACCAGAGAAAGGTGTAGTAGTCTGCATCCATAAAGATTTACACCCTTGAAAATCAAATGGGGCAGTTACACTTTGTTTTATAAGGATGTTATGAGTTGGAATTAACTCAGTGGAAACTGGCTTAGTCTCTAGTTTGGTCTCTTGCCTAACGCACTAGAGCAATGTTTTAAGCAAGGTATTATTTATTCTATTCATGCTATGGAAATTATTTTAGGTCAGAAACTAGCAAGCTTTTTCATAGTAAGACAAACAATAAATATTCTAAACTTTGCAGGCCGTACAACCCCTTTCTCAACTACTCTCTGTTATAACTAGAAAGAAGCCAGACAAAAATATATATTTGAATTGATGTGGTTGTGGTTCACCTAAATTAGATGATTGTGTGCACAGTATTTTACTGTAAAATGTTTTTTAGTATATCTTAGAAAAATACAAATAATACATCAAAAATGAGAATTCATATGTATTATTCCTTAAGAAGCAGCTAAATTTATATAAGTTTTTAAAAGGGTGGAGATTTAAATAGAAATATTAAGTAAATAACAGAATCTACCTGAGCTTAAAGAAAACCATGAAAGATATATCAAACTACAAAATTATTTGGAAATATTACATTGGAGAATAAGTAAATCTCTTAATAACAATTGCTCCAGATGAGGTTAACTCTTGCTAGAAGTCAACTTGAGCTTCTTGGGGTATTTAAGTCAAAGCTTCATGAGAAAGACCAAAACTAATTCTGAAAATACCCACAGGGAATAATCCTTGATACTTATTAGGTAATGGATGTTACATACTCTTCTCCTTAAAACACATATATTTTAAAAGCCTGAAAGAAAAGAGACTGTCATTATTCAAGGGATTTTCCAGGCACTTCAGTGCACATGAACTGTGCTCAGAACTGAACTCAGCAAATCAAACAGACAGATCAAGAATGCAGCGTGATTTGAGAACCTGTGCCTTCCTTGCACCCTAACTGCTATGACACAGAAAACAGCAGTGTAAAAATAATATTAGTGCTGAGTACTATCTCTGTTCAATTCAAGAAGTGGCAAAACAGGTAAGAAATAGAATAGAATTTTTAAGACTTTTCTTTTCTCACATTTATTTATTTCCTCACAGTTATAATTTCCAAGCTATTAACTTAATAATTCTCATATGGGGCGCCTTTTTTTTTTATTTTCTTAGAAAGATTAGACGTACAAAGGACAGGATGGAGTAGGTGGTGGTTTGGCACAAAACTACAATGATGGACTAAAGCATGCCGTCACTCATGAAGATGACACAGGACAGCGTGTTTTGTTCCATTTCACATTCGGTCACTATGAGCCAAAGCTGTCTCTACAGCAATCAACAGCTGGGTAAGTGGTACTAAGAAAAGGGTTACCATTTTTGAGCACCTACATGGCAGATACTCTACATATGCTGTTTTATTGATTACTTGAGAAACACTCATTAGAAGATAAAATTAACTCATTTTGAGTTAGGAAAAGTGAAAAGTAAAAATACTTGTCTATCTAGAAAACAACTACTTGGCCATCTGTTTGGAAGAGATCCATATTTATTCCCATTATAAAAAAAGATAAATAAACTAGTATAATAAAAAATAGATACAATAAATGATGGTAAAGGCAATATAAGGGCTTAATAAGACATTGTAATTAATTGCAATTAATAAATTATAATTAATGCTAAAAAAGTAAAAAAAAATACTTGTCTAGATTTTACTCTTATTTCTCTTTAAGATGAGCTCCTCATATAAATACAAAATTTCTTAAAGATCTATGTTGTTGTT
>NW_006399835.1:2822644-2849441 GCF_000299155.1 Elephantulus edwardii | reverse complement strand
GTGGTACTAGGGATATTGTAGCTGATGTTAGATGGGTTTTAGCTGAAAGCAGAGAATACCAGAAGAATGTCTATCTGTGTTTCATTGATTATGCAAAAGCATTTGACTGTGTGGATCATAACAAACTGTGGCTGACTCTGAGAAGAATGGGAATGCGAGAACATTTAATTGTGCTAATTCTATAGAATAGTTCATGGAAATTTAAACCATGCTTCTAAATTCTCTACACACCAAATACATGCATGCCTTTAAGACACATACCTTTGGATTTAACAGTCAGTTCCTTAGATTCAAACATTCTTTGTTAAAAATAGCCACAAGTACTATTATATCAAACAAGGATGTTACAGTATAATTAAATAAATTATAGCTTTCATTTTTATTTCCAGTTTGCTTCTATGATAATACGTGGTGTTAAATTTTATTAGACTTAAATATTACTCAACTCTCTAATAGCAACACAATTAGGAAACACTTCTTAAGGATAATGGCCACAGCTGTTTTCTTTGTTTTGTTTTCTTTATGGCCTTTCTAGGTATATAAGTCTACCAAAAATTATTCTCTCTCCCACACTCTTATAAGGAATTGGGTTAGTCTGCTGTGCAAACAGGATGTGTAAACCTACTCAATAGGATTAAGTGATCTTGTGGGAATTGGTCTATTATTATGTAAATTAGATGACTATGGCCTGCCAAGGAGATTGATTAGTTGAGGTCTAGTGGGAATGCCAGGACCAGACTGCCACAGAAATAGGTTTACAAAGAGATTGACAGGACTTCCCACTATCAGGAAGAAAAATCTGAAAAAGAGTGTAGCTTTTGGGACAGGGGTCTATGTGCTGAGAACCTCTTAGTCACAGGACGGAGAATTGTAAAACTGAACACAGTGAGAGACAGCACAAGGCAGTGAAGTAGTAGGAGTAGTAGAAAAATGATGGCAGCAGTGCAGCTGGAGAAGTAGGAACCAGCAGACAGACATGAGATGCCAGGGGAAGGCCTGTGATCTATGGAGTAAGTGAGAGATCAGCACCTGCAAGCCTGAGGTTTGCAGGCAGAGGGAGATGCCTCTAGGCACCTGTCAGTAAAGCCAAATAGCTTCAACACTTATCTGAGCAGGGCACAACAGTGGGAAGGCCCAACAGCCAGTATGACTGAAATATTGAGAGCTTTTTTTGATTGGAAGCTGCCCTAATTGTTGAATTGTATCCTACCCTCTGAGGGGCAGTCTGTTACTTCCAAATTGATCCAAATCCAAAGGAGTGGCCCATTAATTTCCCAATGAAACACATAATTGTGAGCATGGCCAATTAGTTCTCTGTAGCCATTAGAAATAATTATAGAATTCAGCAGAGAAGTCCACCGTGTCTTGGGAAGGAGGACAGCTGAGGTAGAAATGATGAAGGTGGACAGTGGCATATGTCTGACCGTGTAACGGAAATCAGCTATAGGCTGTTTGTGCCTCTTCTTGAATGTAGGCGGGTGGCTCAGGCTGGCAATCGATTACAGGCACAGATGCAACAGAACTGTTTAACTTTAAGGACTATTTTATGAAACTTTAAGCCATTTAAATTTCACTCAGTAAATGTAAAAATATTTACTGAGTGCATTTGCTAAATACTGTTCTAGATGCCAGGAATCTCAGCAAAGCCAAGCAGGACACCATGTCCTTGGAGAGACAGCCAGCCAATAAATGCAGTCCCAGCAGTACAAGCTGTAATAGCAGAAATGTTGGAAAAGGATACCTAAGCAGACAGAAGTGGTAATGAAGGTTTCCTGATCTTGGAAAAAGCAATATGACATGGTCAGGTGACAAGTCAAATTCATCCATTTAAATGCTAATTAAAAAATTTTTTACCCCTTAAATGGGCAGTCTTTTCCTAGAGTCTCACATATTGTTCCCATGAGAGATATTATGAATAGTAAAGATCCTATGAATGAACAAGCCTATAACTAAGTGAAGTAATAAGCATACACTTAAATGAGGCTTTAACAATATCAAAGTTGGGATGAAGATCTAATATCTACTCCTTACTAACTGTGTGATTGCAAACAAGTTAGTACTTCAAACCCTCAAGTTCATCATCTGTATAAAGAATAACAATCTATACTTCCTAGGTTTGCTTAAAGATAAATAGGCAATTAAAGTGATAAACTTGGTACATAATGAGGATTAAGTAAATATTAGCTATAAAACAACATTAACATTTATGTTTTATAGACTCAAAAGAGTAAGCAATTCTTTCCCGAGTGCTTTAAACAAATTTGCAGAAAAGGTGAAATTTGAACTGAAACTTGAAAACAGCACTAAAAAGTTTATGTGAGACAGAATCAATAGACCCACCCTGTGTAAACCCAGGAAGAAGTCATTCAGTGGGTGAAGACTGACTTGGGAGGAAATCTGTAAGACATAGACAGTCAGATTACAAAGACCTTTGATGCCAGGCAAATGAGTTGGATTTTGTCTTGTACTTGATGGAGTCTTTCATTCATAGGGTCCCTATGAGTTGTCTACAATTCAACAGCACTTAACAACAACAACAACCTGATGGGGAGTAATTGAAGGTGTTTGTTTTGTAAAGTCATCAAAAGAATTCTTTAATACAAAAACTCAAAAGAGTGCATTAGAATTCGATTAACAACAGAGTGTGGTTTCCATAATCTTGCTGCATGTCAAGGAGACTCCATTGGAGGAGTGGCCCAATAGAAAGACGGAGACAAGATGCACTTTGAAAGATAAATAAACAAGGCAAATGTGCTGACTGCAAGTACTGGTAAGAGTCCTAATCTAAGAAATGTCAGGCTGCATTTTTCTGGTAAGTAATCTCTGAATCCATGTCATGAAACTCCAAAGATATATTGATTCCCTTAGGTATTTTAATGACTAAGAAAGGTATTTCACTCACTGAGCATCAAATCAATAAGCCTTGATTCACTGTTGGTGTTCATAATGAGGATTTGATACCCTGAAAAAACAGCACATTTTCTCAAAATAAAAGAAGGTAAGGCTGACCAAGCCAGTTGGCCCAGCTCCACAGTCAAGGGATTTCCCCCTGGGCCAGACACCATGAATTGATTTCTACAAGAAGAAAAATGGAGAGGAAATAATGCCAACAATCATCTGAACATAAACGATGATAGTGGCACCACAAATAATGTCATTACTGTTTCAGCAAACAATAAATATTAGCAAGGATTGGAGAGATAGGAACTCTTACACATTGTTGGTAGGATTGTAAAATGGTACAACCACTCTGGAAGGCAGTTTGGTAATTCCTTAAAAAAGCTCAACCTAGATATTCTATGACTTAGCTACACCACTGCATGGAATACACCCTGAGAGAATGAGAACTGAGGCACAAGTGGAGACTTGTACACCAATGTTCAATGTCTTACTCACCATTTCAAGAACATAGAAACAGCCCAATTGTCCAACCACAATCAAATGGACTGAGAAATTATGGTACATTCATTCACATGATAAAATACTACATAGGAGCAATGATTTTGTAAATTACTACCTAACTTGGAACCAAAATATGATCTTGAGTCTATCCCACCTGAATTTTAGAACCATCTCAGGAACAGGTTTGAGGCCTTGAACTCTAATGAGCGAAGACCAGATGAATTATGTGAAGATATCAAGAATATCATCCAGGAAGAGTCCAAAATGTCATTGCAAAGATGGAGGAGGGAGAAAAGATCAAAATGGATTTCAGAAGAGACTCTGAATATTGCACTGGAATGCCGAGAAGCGAAAGCAGAAGGAAGACTCCAAGATACTGAAGAGCTGAATAGATTTCAAAAGGCTGCATGACAAGACAAAGTCAAGTATTATAATGAAATGTGCCAAGAGTTGGAGTCAGAAAATCAAAGAGGCTGAAATCACTCAGCATTTCTTAAGCTCAGAGAACTGAAGAGGAAATTCAAGCCTCAAGTTGCAATACCTAAGGATGCTTTGGGCAGAATATTGAGTGATTCTGCAAGTATTAAATGAAGATGGAAAGAGTATACAGTCATTATACCAAAAGGAATTGGCGGACACAGAAGAATTTAATGAAACAACATGTGAGCAAGAGCCTATGGTGATGAAGGAAGAAGCTTAGATTGCTTTAAAAGAATTGGCTAAAAATAAGGCCCCAGGAATTGATGCTATACCAATTGACATATTTCAACTAACAGATGCTGCCCTACATGTGCTCACCACGTTGTGCCAAGAAATCTGGAGAATAACCATTGGTCAACTGACCAGAAGAAATCTTTATTTGTTCCCATTCCAAAGAAAGGAGATCCAACGGAGTGTGGAAACTGTAGAACAATATTATAGGGTACTTCCTGAAATTTTTCAGTGTCAACCAACTCTTTTTGGCACTATTCTGTGTATTCCTTCCATCTTCTTTTGATGCTTCCTGGATCATTAAAGATTGTGCCCTTTTCATCTCTCAGTATTGCAACTTGAGGCTTGCAATCTTCACTTCTTTCAGCTTGAGAAATGCTGAGCTATTTCTTTCCTATTTATTCTCTGACTCCAGCCCTCTGAACATTTCATTTTAATATTTTGCTTTATCTTCTTGAGCTACCTTCTGAAATCTTCTGTTCAACATTTTTACTTTGGCATCTCTTCCTTTTGTTTTGCCTTCTGACCCATTCATGCAATTTTCACAGTCTCTTCTGACATCCACTTTGGTTTTTTCTTCCTTCTTCCTTCTTTTTCTTTGTAATGACCTTTTGCTCTCTTCATGGATGATATTCTCCCACAATTCCCTGGTCTTTGATTATTGGTGTCCAGTGCCTCAAAGCTGTTCTTGAGATGATCTTCAATTCAACTAAGGACTAGTTTTCATCATTTTTTCAGCTTCAATCTAAATTTGCAAATGAGTAATTGATGGTCTGTTCCATAATCAGCACCTGGTCTGGTTTTGACTGCAGATACTATGCTTCTGCAGTGACTTTTTCTGCAAATATAGTCAATCTTATTTCCGTCCAATCTATCAGATGAGATTCATGTGTAAAGTCAATGTGTTTTTTAAAAAAGGTATTTGCTATGAATAAATCACTGAGAGCATAAAATTTAATCATTTGATCTCTGACCTCATTTCTGTCATCAAGTCCATGCTTTATGACTACCATTCCATTCTCATTGTTTCTAACTTTCTCATTTCAGTCATCAATAATTATTAATGCATCTTGGTTTCAAGTCTGATTAATTTCAGATTGCAAAAGTTGTTGTTGGTGGTGGTTGTTATGTGCTGTTGAGTTGACTAGAACCCATAGTAACCCTAAAAACAATGGCTCTAAACCTTGCCATATCCTAAGTCAGCCTCACTATCTCTGACACTCCAACCCCCATTGCTACAGTCACTGTGTCATCCAGCTCATCCAAGGTCTTCCTCTTCTATACTGTCCCTCCGCCCTTCCATGCATGATATCTTCTCCAGAGACTGGTCCTTCCTGCAGACATGTCCAAAGTATGTGGTAAAGAACCACAAAATCATTGCCTTTAAGGAGCAAATTGGATTCATTCTGTCTAGGACAGACCTGTTTGTTCTCTAGGCAGTCCATGGTATGTTCAATACTCTTCTCCAGCACCACAACCTAAAAGCACTGATTATTCTTGTCATCTTTATTTATTGTCCAGCTCTCTGATGCATAGCAAGTAATTGAGAAGACCATGGGCTGAATCAGCTACACCTTAGTCTCTTGATTGATAGCATTGTTCTTTAGAATTTTGGAGAGGTCCCTGACAGCATATTTTCCCAAGGCAACTCTTCTTTCAATTACCTGAATGCTTGTACAAAGAGTATTAATTTTGGATCCAAGCAAGATGAATTCATTAACAACTTCAAACTTGTCTCCGTCCATTAGTGATACTGCCTATTGGACCACTGGTGAAGATTTTTGTTTTGGGGTTTGTTGGTTTGGTTTTTTTAAATTTAAATAAGATTTTTATTTTATACTAGTTTACTTGCAAAGTTCATACACACTGTTTTTCTCATCAGATCTTTCCCATTCTCTTTTACCCTCTCCTCCCTTCACTCATCATCCTCATTCCTCTGCTTTACCCCCACCCCCCCACCGCTCCTGCTTATATCCTCATACATGTTCTACAGTAATGGTTTTATACAGTATTTGTCTTTATGAGACTGAGTTCACTTAGCATAACGCTCTCCAGTCCCTCCCAAGTTAGGAATTTACAAAATCATTGCTCATGCTTGCTACATAGTATTCCATCATGTATGTATATACACTGAATAAAGCTGCTGTGAACATTGGTGTACAAGTCTCTGTTTGTGCCTCAGTTCTCATTTTCTCAGGGTATATTCCAGGCAGTGGAATAGCCGGGTCATATGGAATCTCTATGTTCAGCTTTCTGAGGAAATGCCAAACTATCTTCCAGAGTGATTGTACCATTACAATCCCATCAACAGCATGTAAGAGTTCCTATTTCTCCACATCCTCTCCAGTGTTTATTACTTGCTGTCTTGTTAAACTTTGTCACCGCTACTAGAGTGAAATGGTATCTCATTGCGATTTTGATTTTCATCTCACTTATTGCCAGTGATTTTGAGCATTTCTTCATGTGTCCGTTTGCCATCTGAAAACCTTTCTCTATGAAAATTCTTTCTTTGTCTTTTGCCCATTTTGTAATTGTGTTATCAGTCTTTTTCTTGTGGAGGCCTGGTAGGATTCTGTAAACTTTTATAGGAGATCCTTGTCTGAAATGGTATTGCCAAATGTCCTTACCAATCAGTAGGTTTTCTTTTCGCTCTGTTAGAAAAATTTTTGATGCGTATAAGGATTTAATCTTTAGATTAGAATATGTCACTCATCAATTTTATCCTGTCCAGATCATGCATTTCTGGCTTTATTTGGCCGTCTCTTTATACCATACCATAGATGAGGCTGTTTAAGCTTGATCCCAGTTTGTCTCTGATGTACTTTATGGTTTTGGGCTTTACTCCCAAGTCTCTGATCCACCATGAGTTGATTTTTGTGTATGGTGTAGATATATATCAGCTTTCTGAAGGTAGCAGTCCAGTTTTACCACCCCATTTGTTAAAGAGGTTGTCATTTCCCCATTTGATAGCTTTGATTTTCTTGTAGAATATCATTTGACCATAGGTCAAATGGGTCCATTTCTGGGTCTCAATTCTGTTTCATTGAACTCTGTGCCTATCGTTGTGCCAGTACCACTCTGTTTTTGTTAATACCGCTGTGTAATAGGTTTTGAGGTCAGAGAGTGCTATGTCTCCCACTTCATTTTTGTTTCTCAGAAGTGCTTTGCTTATTCGAGGTTTCTCCTCTCCAAATAAATTTTACAATTTCCCTTTCAATCCCCTTGAAAAATGAGTTTGATATCTAGACTGGGATTGCATTGAACATGTAGACTGTTTTGGGTACGATTGTCATTGTCACAGTCACATATTGAGTCTTCCTATCCACGAACAGGAAACATTTTTTCCATTTATTTAGGACTTTTACTGTGTCTCACAGAAATGTTCTGTAGTTTTCGTGTACAAATCTTTTATGTATCTAGTTAGGTTCCTTTCCAGGTATCTTAATTTCTGGTTAGCTATTGTAAATGGTACTGCTTTCTTGGTTTCCTTCTCTGAGTTTTCTTTGTTACTGTAGAGAAATCCTACTGACTTTTAGATATTGATCTTATATCCTGCCACTCTAATAAATTGTTTTACTAGCTCTAACAGGTTTTTTGTTGAGTCTTTGGGGTTTTCGGTGTACACTATTATATCATCTGCATATAGCAATAGTTTAGCAATCTCTTTGCTAAACTGAATACCTTTTATTTCCTTATCTTGTTGTATTGCCCTGGTTAGCACTTCCAATATAATATTGAATAGAAATGGTGACAGTGGGCATCCTTGTCTTGTCCCTGTCCACTAGGAAAATGTTTTTAGTCTTTTTCCATTGACAATGATATTGGCTCTTGGTTTTGCATATATACTTTTCACTATGTTGAGGAAATTCTCTTCTATTCAAATCTTATTGAGTGTCTTTATCGGGAAGTGGTGTTAGATTTTGTCAAATGCCTTCTCTGCATTAATTGCTAAGATCATATTGTTCTGGTTATTTGTTTTGTTAATATGTTGAACTACATTGATTGTTTTGCTTATGTTGAACCATCGTTGCATACCAGTTATGAATTCTAATTGCTCATGGTGAATTACTTTTTTGATGTGCTTTTGAATTCTATTGGCTAGGATTTTGCTAAGGATTTTTGCATCTATATTCATGAGAGATTCTGTAGTTTTCTTTCTTGATAACATCTTTACCTGGTTTTGGTATTAGCATTGTGCTTACTTTGTAAAATAACTCTGGGAATGTTCCTTATTTTTCTATTTTTTTAAATACTTTAAGTAGAATTGATGATAGATCTTCTCTGAATATTTGGTGAAATTCAGCTGTGAAGCCATTTGGCCCAGGACTTTTCTTATGGGGAAGTCTTTTTACAACCTGTTCAATTTCTTCTTTTGTGATGGGTCTGCTCAAATGTTCTACATCTGTCCTTGATAATATGGGTAGAGCATGAGTTTCAAGGAATTTGTCCATTCCCTCTAGGTGTTGAGTTAGAGCATTTATATTTTCCACCTTTTCTCCTTTTTTTATATGTGTACCTATTGCTATGAACTGCTACCTGAGGACTGTCTTAGCTGTATCCCAGAGGTTTGGTATATTTTCCTTTTCATTAGTTTCAAGAAACTTTTTTATTTCATACTTTATTTCTTTTATAACCCAATCATGTTCTAGCAAAGTATTATTTAGCTTCCACATGGGTGATTTTGTAACCTTTACCCTCTTTTGGTAAATTTCTAGTTTTATGGCATTGTCGTCTGAGAAGAAACTTTGTATTATTTCAATGGTTTTTTTTAATTTGCTGAGGCTTATTTGTGCCAAAAGTGAACTGAATTTTTGATGAGTGCAGTACCCTGAGTACATCCACAATGTTGAGTTGAGTGATTATATAGATTAGATCTTCTGCATCTGTGTTGAGTGTCTTTTGAGTTGACCTATCTTTTGGTGATAGTAAGTCTCCTACTACTATTGTGTTGCTGTCTGTTTCTTTCTTCAGTTCTGTTAACTTTTGTTTTATGTATTTTGCAAGTTCTATTATTTGGTACCTAAATGTTGACCAAGGTTATGTCTTCTTGATCTATTGTGTCTTTAATCAGTATGTAATGCTCTCCCTTATCTTTTATGGTGATTTTCATTCTGAAGTCTATTTTATCAGTGATTAGCATTGCCATTCCTGGTTTTTTGTGATTGCTATTTGCTTGGTGTGTTTTTTTGCCCAGCCTTTTACTTTAAGTCTGTCTTTCTCTCCATTTTTAGATGCATCTCTTGTAGGCAACATATTGATGGGCTTTGGTATTTTGTTTTGTTTTTTAAATCCTTCTGCCACTCTTTTTCTCTTAATTGGCACATTTAGCCCATTCACATTAAGTGTGATTATTGTCAGGACAGGATTTATTGTTGCCATTTTGCTGTGTTTTTCTGTTGTTTTGGGTTACTATGGCCCTTCCACTTTCTTTTGGCATCTCTGTGTGAAGAACTGCACTTAAAATTTCTTATTGCTTTGGTATTTTTTTCACATACTCATGAAGCTCCTTCTTTTATGCAAAGGATCTAATTTCTCCTTCATATTTGATGGCGAGCTTTGCCAGGTATAGAATCTTTGGCTGGCAATTGTTTTCTTTCAACTTTCTGTATATACCATTCCATTGTCTTCTAGCTCACATAGTTTCTGTTGAGAAATCAAAACTTAATCTATTGCTGATAATATATTTAAATATTTAAATTAAATCATGGCCTGAATTATGTGTTTAGTTTCTTCAGCTTGATAAATGCCAAGGGAGTTTATCCCTTTTGATTTTATGACTCTAGCTCTTTGCACATGTAGTTGTAATACTTTGTCTTCACAAGATGCCCTTTGAAATCTTATATTCAAATCTTTAACTTCCTCATTTTATTCCATTGTGTTATCTTCTAGTAAAATATTCAGAGTCTCCTCTGGCATCCTTTTTGGTCTTTTCTTCCTTCTATGTCTCAAAAATGGCCTTTTGCCTTCTTCATGAATGATATTCTTGATATCATCCCATAGCTCATCTGGTCTTAGTTAAATGCCTAAAACTATTCTTGAGATGGCTTTTAAATTCAGGTTGGATAGATTTATATCATATTTTAGTTTCATATATCTGTTTTCATTTTCTTTATCTTCAGTTTGAACTTGCACATGAATAGTTGATGGTATGTTCCATTATCAGCACCTGGCCTGGTTTCCACAGCTGAAAATGAACTTCTCCAATCATTCTTTCCACATACAAAGTCAATTTGATTCTTGTGTAGTTCACAAGTGAGGCGCACGTGTATAGTCACCACTTGTGTTTTTTTATAAAAGGTGTTTGCAACAAATAAATCATTAATTGTACAAAATCCTATCGTTCTGTCTCTACCTTCATTTCTGTCAATAAGTCTATATTTTCCAACTACTGGTCCTTTTTCCTTGGTTCCAACATTTGCATTCCAGTCACTAAGTATTATTAATGAATCTTGGTTGCATATTTGATCAATCTCAGACTCCAAAAGTTGGTAGAAATCTTCTATTACCTCCTCTTTGGCTTTAGTTGGTGATGCATATATTTGAATGATACAGGTATTGACAGGTCTTCCTTGAAAGGGCATAAACAGATTCTGTCTTTCATAGCATTATACTTCAGAATGGATCCAGAAATGGTTTTTTTGACTATGAACACAACTTCATTTATTCTCATTTTTTCATATCCGGCATAGTAGATCATATAATTGTCTGATTCAAAGTGGCCCATGCCAACCCATCTCAGTCAACGCTTAGAATGTAAATATTTAGGCTCTCCATTACGTTTTTAACAAAGTCCAATTTTCCTATTTCACACTTTGTATATTCCATGTTCCAATTATGAGTGGCTGTTTGCAACTCTTCCTCATCTTTGTGTTTCCCAGTATGAAAGCTCAACCTCCAATGCTATATCTAACAGTATAAGTGTGCTCTCTTATTTACAGGCTTTTCAAAGGCCTGTTATTTCAGAAGTGGATGGTCAATCATTCTTTCCACTCTGTCTTAATTTGGGAGCTCTGCTTTAGTGCGGTGTCTGAAAGATAAGCACTGTTCTCAAAAGAGCAAATAACAGGCAAATATATGCATATCTAGAACAACAACATGCAAAGATACTTCTCCAATACAAAAAGTTGGTAAGAACCCTCAATATCCTTCTCTTTAGCTTTAGTTGTTGCTACATATATTTGACTAATAGTTGTTTTAACAGGTCTTCCTAGTGTGAACATGTATAGTTTCCCATTACAGCATTGTACTTCAGGGTAGATGTTAAAATTGTCTTTTTTTTTTAACTATGAAAGCAACACTTTTCTTCCTCAGGTTTTTCATTCTCAGCATTGTAGATCATGTGATCATCTGATTCAAAGTGGCCATTGTTTGTTCATCTCAGCTCACTGATGCCTAGCATGTCAATCTTCTTGAGTTCCACTGTTTAGTAACTTCTGTATTTCCTATATTCATACTTTGTACATTCCATATTCCAATTATTAGTGGTTGTCTGAAGCTGCTTCAACTAATTTTTTAGTGATTTCCTATCTGCGCTTTATGTCTAAAACTACAAGTACCCACATCAATGCAGGCTATACACATGGATTTCACCTGATGGTAGGCACAGGAATCAGATCGATTACATCAGTGAAAAGAATCATTGGAGAAGTTCAATATTAGCAGTGAAAACTATGTCAGGTACTGATTGCGGTATAGAGTATCAATAACTCATATGCCAGTTCAAAGTAAAGCAAAAAGAGGTCAAATAAAATCCACAGAGATCAAAATTTGATCTTGAGTCTATGCCCCTTGAATTTAAAAACCAACTCAGGAACAGGCTTGAGTCTTTGAACACTAATAAACAAAGACCAGAGGAGCTATAGGAGGATATCAGGTATATCATCCATGAAGAATACAAATGTCATTATAAAGACAGAGGAGGAAACCCAAAATAGATGTCAGAAAAGACTCTGACTATTGCACTAGAGGACTGAGAAGCTAAAGCAAAGGAAAGAAATCAAGAAGTAAAAGAGTGGAACAGAAGATTTCAAAGCTCAGAAGACAAATCCAAGTATTATAATGAAATGTGCAAGGATCTGGAGTTGTAAAGTCAACAGGGCTGAACCTGCTCAGCATTTCTTAAGCTAAAGGAACTGAAGAACAAATTCAAACTGTGCGTGGCAATACTTAAAAATGCTATGGACAGAATAATGAATGCTCCAGGAAGCATTAAAAAAATAAAAAAAGATGTAAGGTATATACAGAGTCATTGTACCAAAAAGAATTGCCTTAATACAGAAGAATTTCATGAAACAACATATGAGCAGGTAGCAAAGGTTACAAAGGAGAAAGTGTAGGCTGCTCTGAAGGACTTGGAAAAAATAAAGCCCCAGGAATTGACATATTTCAACAAACAGATGCTGCCCTGAACCTGCTCATAAGGTTGTGTCAAGAAATCTGGAGGAAAACTACCTGGCCAACTGACTGGGAGAGATCCATATTTATTCTTTCTTTTTTTTTTAAAAAAAAAAAGGTGACCCAAAAGAGTGTGGGAATTATCAAACAATATCACTTACATTGCAGGCAAGCAAAATCGTGCTGAAGATTATCCAAAAATGACTGGAGCAGTCCATCAACAGAGAACTACTAAAAATACAAGCTGGCTTTAGAAGAGGCTGTGGCTTTAGAGACATTATGTTGCCAATGTCAGATGGATCTTGGCGGAAAGCCAAGAATACTAGAGGAATGTCTATCTTTGTTTCATTGACTATGCAAAGGTTTTTGACTGTTTGGATCACAACAAATTGTGACTAACCTTGAGGAGAATGGAATTCCAGAACACTTGATTATACACATGTAAAACCTATACTTAGACCAGGAAGCAGCAGTCAGAACACAGAAGGAAAACAATACATGGTTCAAAATCAGGAAGGTAGTGCATCAGGATTGCATCCTGTTTTCATATCTTTTCAATCTATATGCAGGAGGCTGGACTTTCTGAGGAGTAATGTGGCATCAGGATTGGAGGAAGATTTATCAACAACTTAGGTTGTGCATATTACATGACCTTGCTTAATGAAACTGAGAAGGACTTGAAGCATTTGCTGTAGAAGGTCAAGGGCTGTAGTCTTCAATATGGATTGAAGCTCAACATCAAGAAGACAAAGATTATCACAACTGGGCCAATTCGCAGCACCATGTTCGATGAGGAAGAGTGTGAGGTGGTTAACAGTCACAATCTGCTTGGCTCCACAATCAACACTCTTGGCACCAGAGGCCAAGAAATCAAAAGACAAATTGCACTGGGAACATTTGCTGTCAGGGACCTCTTCAGAGTACTTAGAAGCAACAACGTCAGTCTAGAGACTAAGGTGCATCTGATCCAGGCCATGGTCTTCACAATTATTAGTTACGCATCAAAGATCTGGACAATGACTAAGGATGACAGAAGAATTATTGATGCCTTTTAGTTGTGGTGCTAGAGAAGAATGTTGAACATACCATGGACCACCAAGAAAACGAAGAAGTCTGTCTTGGAGAAGGTGAAACCAAGTTTCTCCTTGGAGGCTAGAATTTTGAAGCTCCATCTCACATACTTTGGGCACGTGGCCAGGGGAAATCAGTACTTGGAAAAGGATCTCATTCTCAGAAAGGTGCAGGGGTAGTGCAAGAGAGAAGACCCCAGATGAGATGGATTAATACAGTCAGTGGGGTAACAGGGCTTGGTGTGTTGATGTCAGTTAGACTGGCTCAGGACAAGGCAGGCTTCAGAGCTGTTGTACATACGGTCGCTATGAGTGGCAGGCAACTCATAGGCACATAACAACATAGATACCCACATTTCTCTGATCAGAGTGTTTTCTGAGGCCTATTCATTCAGAAGTAGATTGTTAATCTTTCTTCCTACTCTGTCTTAATTGAGGATCTCTGTTGCAACCTCTCTTCTTTGGGTGACTCTTCTGTTACCTGAGACACTGGTGGCACAAGCTACACCAGTACAGCAGACTGACACGTGCTGTAATAATAGAAGTAAATAATAATGCCCAAGCCTATGCAAAATCTAAGATAAAATTGTCAACATGCAAATCATTCCCCAATAATCAATCTGATAGTGTTGTATCTCTGAAAGTAAATGGTAAAGACAATTGCAACCTAATAACAATCTCTCTACCAAGAAATCTAAGCAGACCCAGTGATTATAAGAAGGGTCACTAACAATGGGCACTGACTTGATGTCAACTAACAAGAAGAACTGTTTAACAAAAATCATTAACATTTGATAGTACTAAAACTGCCTAACATCCTATAGAAATTAACAATGGGCTGGGAAATTTTCTATTGAGAATTTGGAAAAGAATGTTAAGAAAACTATAAACCTCAGACCAAACTCACTACCATTCAGTTAATTCTGACTCAGAAATCCTCTATTGGACTTCCAAGGTTTTAAATCTTTTTGGAAAGATAGTGTGTGTCTTTCTCCCATGGAGCACGGAGTGAATTCAAACTGCCAGAGATTCATGACCACGGTCTTTTTCAGTTAGCAGTGCAACTACATCATAAGAGCTCATCAGAGAAATTTATAAATGAATGAAAAGCTTTGTTTCAGTAAACATAATATTTTAAAGTTATGTATACTACACCTTCTCTGTCAATCTGTTTCTTAATATTGTTCATATTAGCCTTTTTCCTCTATCTTGTTCATAATTAGAAAATACCTTAAAGGCAAATAAATAAACATGACAACAACCATTTGTAAGCACATGCAAATTGCTGAGAAATGGAGACGTTCCATAAAAATCTAGTAAAATCAGCCTTCATAAAAACAAATCTTTCGTTCAAAAGTTTGATTTACTCAGACAAAGCCAAGAAGAAAAAATTATACTGGTTCTCCTCCTTCTCACTAATGAGATACAAGAAAATTTTATTTTATTTAGCATCAGACTTCAGACCATCTGCTTTGAATTGGGAATTCCACATCCCTCTGCATAGCCTAGATCAAAACAGACACATATTTGTAATTTGTTTCTGTAAAGACTCAAACTGTGTGTATGTATATATTTTTCAGGCCAACTTCAGACATTAAAAGCAGTATGGCTTAATCAACAGCTGAAGAAGCAAGGTATTAAATTCTGTTTCCTGGTTGCCAATGACTATAATCTCTGTCCATCACTTTCTTCAGATTTCACCTAAGTAAACATTGACTTACTTAGGGTCATTATATTCAGTTGCTTTAGAGCAACATACTTCTCAATTGTTACTCTCTAATAGCATTGCCAAGACTCAATGTATTAATAATCTATTGCTGTAAATCAATGTCTTCGAGTTGTGGTACAGAAAAGTGTCCTGAAGTGTCGATGGACTTTCAAGAAAACAAATAAGTCTGTCTTGGAGAGGAAGAAACTAAGTTTTTGCTTCCAGGATAATTTTTTTGACTGCTTTATTTACAAAATTCTTGTACATTGTTTTTCAAGAGGCTCAAAACCACATTGAGGTACCATCTCACTCCAGTAACAGTGGCTAAGTTTAACAGGGCAGCAAGTAATAAATGTTGGAGAGGATATGGTGAGAAAGGAACTCTTATATGTTGTTGGTGGGATTGTAAAATAGTACAACCATTCTGGAAGGCAGTTTGGTGCTTCCTCAAAAAGCTGAACGTAGAAATTCCATATGACCCAGCTATTCCCCTCCTTGAATATATCCTGATAAATATGAGAACTGAGGCACAAATGGAGATTTGTATACCAATATTCATAGCAGCATTATTCACCATCGCAAGAACATGGAAACGGCCCAAATGTCCAACCACAAATGAATGGATTGAGAAAGTATGGTACATTCACATAATGGAATACTATGTGGCACACAGGAGCAATCATTTTGTAAATTATTACTTAATTTGAGAGGGACTGGAGAGCATTATGCTGAGTCAATTAACTCAGTCTCACAAAGATAAATATTGTATAAAACCATTATTGTAGAATGAGTACAAGGATCCAAGAGTGGTGGGTGAGGCTGGAAGAAGAGGGATGTGGATATACATGGGAAAGGGAGGATTAACCATCAGGTTGCACAATTTGATGAGGGGGTAAGGGAAATGGAAAGAATGTGTGTGAATTTGTATTCAAATTTTGTAAAGAAACTAGTAGAATTTTTTATTTAAAAAAGAGGCTAGTATTTTGAAGCTCCATCCCACATGCTTTGGTCACATAGCTAGGAGGGACCGATCCTTGTAAAAGGATATTATGCTCGGAAGGGTGTAGGGACAGTGCAGGAAAGACCCTAGATGAGAGATTGATACAGTCACTGGGGTAATGGGGGTAGATGTGTTGGAGTCAGTGAGAGTGGCTCAGGACAGGACAAGTTTCAGAGCTGTTGTACGTAGGGTCGCTAGGAGTTGCAGGTGACTTGACGGCACATAACAACAACAACTGCTGCAAAACACATTAACTCAATACTTTACTTACTGCCATAGAGTCCATTTTGATTCATACTGGTGGCCTAGTGGTAAGAAGCGGTGTTGCAACCCCAAAGGTACACGGTTTGAATCCACCAGTTTCTCCAAGGGAGAAGGATGTACCATGTTTTCCCATGTGTTTTACCCGTCTCTGGAAGCCCACAGGGTGTTCAGCAATGGGTTGTTCCACAGCACACAACACAATAACAATCCTGTAGGACAGAACAGAGTAGAACTGTCCCAGGGAATATCCAAGGCTGTGCAGACCTCTTCCTCTTGCAGAGCAGCTAGTGGGTTCCAGTCTCTGACTTTTGAACTTACAGTGAGCACTGGACTACTGCACTATCAGGGTTCCTCACCCAGAGACTTCGTTTTAGGAACAACCATGATTACATAGATGAAAAAATCAGGAGGCTCAATCTGGTGATTCATCTTGGATCCACTGCTGTCAGCCGGCCGTCGAGACCAGTGTTCTCCGAGATGACTTCCAGAGCTATTCACGATGACTTCACCTGGATGTCTCTCAGAGCTCACATTCATGCCCTCGCTCTTTCTCAAGGACTATCTTTTGCTCTCATCTTCTCACTCTCACTCTCTCTCCCTCCTCTCCTTTCTTCACTCACTTCCTCATTCTCTTTCTCTCTATCATATCTAATCTATGGGGCAGTGCCGAGACCAGATTAAGGAAAGGAAGGTGTATTTTGGCACTATATTTTAAAATTACTCGCATGTGGCCTTTGTACTTGCTTAAACCTGAGAATGAGTGTCTTCTTACACTGAGGCTCTAGGGGTACATTTGAGAAGGCACAAGTCCTTAGCACCCTGCTAGTGGACTCGAGAAAACCTCCTTAACATTCATGTTCTAGGCACTTCACTTGCCTTGTCCTAGCCTTGGGCCTGCCTCCAGCATCTCTTCACCTGACTTGAACTTCTCACAGCAGGGTAATGGGATCAAAACAGCTCCTAAATGCCAACTATCTTCCAAGAGGTTTTCAGCAACTCAAAGCTGACCTCCAGTGGTGTTTCAGAAGGTATAAATCACCCAGGAAGAAACTGTTCTTCTTGCTCCCAAAAACCAGTTAGTAGATTTGAACTGCCTGCCTTTTGGCTGCAGTGCAACTCCTTTCCCACTTAGATCACCAGAGCTTGTAAGGGTTAGAAAGTAAAATCTGCCTGCCCAGAAAAAGTCTAACATGTAACAGGCATAGTGCCATTCTCATCCTATTCTGTCAGGCAAAACAATCATTGCGTCTGCTTAGATTCATGGGTGGAGATACTGTTGTACTTACACACTGATGAGTTGGTTCCAACTCACAATAGCCCTACATACAGTGGAACAACACACTGTCTGCTCTGGCACCATCTTCATGATTGTTGCCACGCTAAAGCCATTGTTGAAGCCACTGCCTCAGCCCATTTTGCTGAAAGTCTCTCTTTTTGGCTAACCACCTATTTTACCAAGTATAGTATTCTTCTCCAGGAACTAGTTCTTCCTGATGTTGTTGTTGTTGCTGTTGTTGTGTGCCATAGAGTAGGAAACAACCCATAGCCGACCCTCCGGTGGATTTTCAGAGGCAATTAATCACCTGGGAGGAGATTGCCCATGCTTCTCCCACAGAGCAGCTGGTGGTCTTGAACTGCATGCCTTCGGGATTACAGCTCAGCTTCTTGCCTTGCCACTAGACCACCAGAGCTCTGTAGTTCTTCTTGATAACATGTTCAAAATATTTTAAGACAAAAATAGTCCCTTCTAAGGGGCATTCTGTCAAGAAATACTTCTTTCTTTCTTCTTCTGGCAGGCCAGAATTCACTGCCATTGAGTTGGGATTAACTCCTAGCTAACCCTTCAGTGAGTATTCAGACTGTGAATAACATGGAGACTGCCCATCTTTCTCCCATAAAGCTGCTGATGAATGTAAACTATTAGAAAGACACAACTCCCTATAGACTAGGCCACCACAGTTTATTAGATATTTTTTTTGATAATGCTATCATTCAAAGGCATCAGATCTTCAGTCTTTCTTATTCATTGTCTAGCTATCACATGCATATCACAGAATTGAAAATACTATGGCAGAAGTCAGGCACTTTTAGTTCTCAAGAAGACATCTTTGATCTCTAATACCATGAAGAAGTCTTTTATAGCAGATTTGCTCAGTACAATAAATCATTTGATTTCAAGTTGGAGAAGACTACTGAATATCCCATGGACTTCCAGAAGAGCAAGCAGGTATGTTGTGGAGAAGGTACAACCAGAGTGTCCCTTGGACACAAAGAAGATTAAGTAAACTTTGCCTCGCATACTTTGGGCATGTTGCTAGAAGAGGCTATTCATTGGAGAGGGACATCATGCTTCAGAATGTGTCAGGGTTGTAATATGCTCTCCATACCTTTCCAATATGTATGCTAAGCAAATTATTAAAAAATCTGGACTCTATGAAGAAGAGTGTGGCATCAGGATTGAAGGGAAAATCATCAATAACTTGTGTTATGCAGAGGACACAACTTTATTTGTTGTGAGGGGGACTTGAAGCACTTGTTGCAGAAGAGACGACTGAAACTGTCAACAACCTCATCTTGCTTGTATCCACAATTGGCACCCTTGGTATGAGCAGTCAGGAAGTAGGGAGACACATTGCACTGGAAAAAACCTGCAGTTAGAGACCTTTCCAAATTATTAAGGAGTAGTGATGTCAGTTTGAGGACTAAGGTGTGTCTGATTCAGGCCATAGACTTCTCGATCACTAGCTATGCATCCGAGACCTGGACAATGAATGAATAAGGATGACAGAAAAAGAATTTATGCCTTTGAGCTGTGGTGTTAGAGAAGAGCACTGAACATCCCAAGGATGGTAAAAGAACAGGCAGATATGTCTTGGACAGGGTGCAGCCAGAGCGCCCTTTGGAGGCAAGAATGATGAGGCTTTGCCTCATGATACTGGGAAAGGTGGAGGGTTGGCAAAAGAGAGGAAGACTCTCAACCAGGTAGATTGACACAGTTACTGCAGCTACAGACTCTTGTGTGTCAGGAAGTGTGAGGATGGCGCAGGATAGAACACGGGTCAGATCTTTTGTTCATAGGGTCACTATGAGTTGTACTTGACTTGATGACACCTAACAACAACATACTATTGCCAGACCAACAACCTTTCCTGTAATAGCTGTTTTAGTAGTAACCTTTCTTTACATTTCTAGGCGTCTCTCTAGCTGATTAATAAACCCATACTTTTCCGGTTGGCATTTAATGTATTGTAATGATTTGGTTCAATCCCACCCATCCAATGTTCTTCCCCACTGCTTTCAAATACTCAACCTTTACATAGGCAGAGGATGTGGGTTTTTTTCATTTCTTTCCCCAATTTCTAATGAGTTATTTCATTTTCTTTGTCCATTTGTGCCAGTGAAAGGTACAAAGCAAAGTAGCGTGCACAAATACAAATTGTGACTGAGTCATAATTGGGGTATTTTAGTGTTCTGTAGGCAGGGCTATTGGTAGGAAATGTTGAGTCAGAGTACACCTGGAACACTAAGAGTTTCACGTATTTACTAACTAAAATAAGGAAAAAATTAAGAACGCCTTCAGTCTTCCAGTAGGTTGTTAAAGTTAAAAGCAAACAACTCTTTTCCTGTTCCATTGTCCATCAGAAAGGTTGGGGATGGGAAGTTTTCAGCTTTAAAAAAAAAAAAGTGATAGTCATTTATAGAAACAGAGCAAATAAAGCAATAGAACTCCATTCTCCACTTCTTAGCTATCAGGAAATGTATCCATCACAGTGACCCCAATTATGAGGTCCAAACATGACTTTCAAATGAAAACTTCTAAGAGTCCTAGCAAGGCTGTCAGTTCTGATTGTTGGTTAGTACAAACTCCTCAAGGATTCAGCCAGGTCACCTTTCCTTTTCCAAAGCAAACAAAAATAAAATGCCTTACATAAGAATATGTATAAATTAAATACTGGGGTTTTTTATATGTACTGGTGCATGTAGGAAGTTTTATCCTACACCTTTAGCAGGTGGTTGTGGAGATAAATCACAACCAGAGATCTGGAAGCAGTATCAATAATACTGCTGTGAGCGCCAATGGTGCAATGGTTAATCATTTGTTGCTAACGGAAAAGCCAGCAGCTAGGTGACACCCAGTGGCTTCACAGGATATAGAACTTGGCAATGCACCCTGGCAAAGATACAGTATAGGAAACCCTATGGAATAGGCTGGACGAAGCCCAGCAGTATCCCCATCTGCTGGAAGTGGTTATCCTGTATGTGTGGACTGTGCTGAGAGCCAGGGCAGTCTGGCAGGTAACACACCTTCATATATACATAAAAGACCGAGAAAGCATTCAAGGGAGTGAGAAAGATGATGGAGAATCTTATAAAGGCCAGCACAGAAATGCACAGATGTATAGCTTGAAAAAGAAAAGTTTCCAGAGATATTAAAAAAGTTTCCAGAGATACTAATAAAGTTTCTTCTATTAAAGAATTTGACTTCTTTGTGGCCTGCAGGCGTGATTCTCAAAATCAAACTAGTAATTATCAATTGCCCCTGGAAATGTTCATGTAAAAATTTGTGACCTTTCTATAGGAAGAATTCATATTTTTGTAATTCTAGTGCATAGCACATATCCACCCATGAAATAATCAATTAATAAGTATTTGGTAAATAAAGGAAAATTCAAGTAAACCATAGTTAAAACTCAAGCTCAGCTCATTGCCATGAATCAGAACTGATCCAGACCTGATGCTCTGTGGAGTTTTGGGTTGTCTGAGATTTTTTAAAATTTTGGTTTGCATATAATCATTCTCATACATTGTGTGTTGCAATTTACTGTGTGTTTTATATAACCATTAATATCAGTTATATTTCAGTCATATACCTTGTGTTTCACTCCTGTACAATCATTCATATTCATTATATTTCACATAATTAGTTACCATTGCAATCACACGGGAGGAGACTGTCCATATTTCTCTCACAGAGGAGGGAAAATGTGAAGCATTTAACAATCTCAAAAGTCACATACTTATACACGTATTATTAATATCTAAAATTTCTCTTCTTTAAGGAAAATTGAACTATAATCTATTAACTATTTACCATATGCCAGGCATTATATTCAATGCTTTTGAATTTATTCCAAAGTTTTTATTAAATACTTACTGCGTGCGAGACACAGATAATATTTAAACACAAGTCAACAACTCAAACCAAAGAAAGAAACAAACAAACAAAAAAACAACAACAACAACAAAAAAAACCCCCTGCCATTGAGCTAATTGTAACTCACTGTAAGCCTGTAGAACAGAGCAGAATTTACAGGGTTTCAAAGTATGTAAATCTTTATTTGATCTTCATCTCTCTGCCATGGAGTGGCTGGTAGGTTTAAGTCATGGATCTTTCAATTGGCAGTTCAGTGCCTTGCCCATTCTGCGACCAGGGCTTCTAATTGACAAAGGTATATAGTAATGTCTCTACTTGAAAGTCAAAGTAATTAACTTTTCCAAGTTCAGGCTTCTGCTAGCCAATACAGAGAGAGCATCTGTACAAAATTGGGGATAGGGGGAGCAGAGAAGGGAGAGCAAGAAGTTATCTCTTGTTTAAAACATTTTCTTTTCATCTGTCAGAAAATTTGCCATTATACACTGACTTCCTGTTCAGCTCTTTACCTTCCTGATTTCTTCCTTTTGCTTTGGCTTCTCGGTATTCTAGTACAACATTCAGAATCTCTTCCTACATCCATCTCAGTCTTGTTTTCCTCCTTTGGCTTTGTAATGACCTTTTGCTTTCTTCCTTTATGATAGTCTTTATATCCTCCCACAGCTAGTCTATTCTTTGTCGATTAGTGTTCAAGGCCTCAAACCTGTTCCTGATATGGTTTATAAATTCAGGTTTAATTTTGATTCTTGTGGATTTGATTTAATTTTATTTAGCCTTAGTTTGAACTTGCATATGAGTAGTTGATGGTCTATTCCACAATCAGCACTTGGCCTAGTTAGCACAGCTGATATTGAACTTCTTCAGTGATTCTTTCCAAATATGTAATCAATCTGATTCCTTTGCAGACCATCTAGTGAAGTCCACGTGTACAGTCACTGTTTGTTTCTTGTTTTATGGTATTTGCAATGACTAGGTCACTGATTGTACAAAATTCATGTAATTTGTGCATGTGGCCAGGCGAAACTAGTCTCTGGAGGTCATCATGCCTGAACAGTTGGAGGTACAGAACATGAGAGGAAGATCCTGGATGAGAAGGATAGACACAGTGGCTAAGGTAAGAGTTAGATGTGTCAAAGATAGTGAGACTGTCTCAGGATAGGGCAGAGCTCAGAGCTATTGTACACAGGGTTGCGAGGACTTGCAGGCCACTAGGTGTCACATAACAACAACAACATTGAGTTTATCAGAACAAGAACTTTACTACCCTGTACAGAAAAACTATCTCAACAAATTTATACCTGGGATAGGTATAGTGTGACTCTTTAGATGTGGTTCCTTTGTGCAGTACACAACAGTAAATCACACCCATACCCAACATAAAAGTGGCAGAGCCAAGAAACTAATTTCTTTATGCCTGGCTCCAATGTACCGTCATTTGCTTCCACTCCATAGGAGCATGGTGAGCACAGGAACTGCCTAATCCTCTGGCGGCATGTGACTGCTGTCTGCTCTCTCCACCGTTGCCCAACAATCACAGCACTGAAAAAAAATGCATCCTGAGGGACCAAACTGCACTAGTTACCTAGAACGTAACCTTTCAGGTCGCTGAGAAGGATTGCTCAGAGGACCCAGAATTGGCTTCCTCTGGACAAACATTGCTTCTCCACAACTTGATTTACCCGCAATGTAAATGGAACGGTATCCTTAAGACTAGCATTAAATTGATGTTTTCAAAACCAGCAAGCAAATACCCACTCAGACGTGAAGGTTTTAGTTATTCTTAAAGTTAGTTGAACCAGATTCCATTATGTTGTCAAAATGCTTTAGATCAATCAATATTCAAATTCTGGGGGGAGGTGGGGGAATATTTAAAAAAAAACAACACAAGACATTTTAAGAAAAAATTTTACTTTTGTCCAAAGAGCAAGCCCAGAATGTGAAAGGGCCTTGCTGCTGCTGTTATTGCCGTGGAGTCAGCCCTGACTTACATACAACACAACCTTAGATACAACAGAGTGAAACACAGCCAGGTCTTCCTTTGGTATGTTTGTGTCCATTGTTTTGGCTCTTGTACCAATCTATCCGATTGGCAGCTTCTCTCATTTTTGCTGACACATTGGCCTCAACGTCCATAAAAAGAAAAATATTCCTATAGTAATGTCTGTGTACACAGTACTTTATGAAGACCTTCTTTTTTGGTTGTCATATTCCAGATTCTGTGCCTCAACCTGAGAATGTGGTATTGTTAGGTGCCATCAAGTCAACTAAGATTCCTAGTGACTCTAGTGGCATCCACTTCCGAAACAACATGCCTCAAGAAACTATGAACTTTGATAAATGTTGATAGTAAGAGAAAGGCTCCAGACTTTTGTTCATAGGGTTTGCTATGAGTTGTGCTTGACTCGACTGCAATCAACAACTATGAACAACAGATCTGGACTTTGCTATATCCTGCGCCATCCTCACAGTCAGCGTGCTTCCATCCATTGTTAAAGTCACTGTGTCAATCCATCTTCTTAAAGGGCTTCTTCTCTTTCTCTGGACCTCCACCTTTCCTAGCATGACGCCTTTTACAAAGATTTGCCCTTCCTACAACATCCCCAGAGTATATGAGATGAAGTTTCACATTCTTGCCTTTAAGGGGCATCTTTAAAGCATTTCCTTCAAGAGAGACTCATTTGTTCTTTTGGCCATTCACGGAATAGTCAGTTCTCCTCCCCCATACAACAATTTAAGAACACAGTAATGATCAAATCGAGTCATGCACTGTTCCCACAGCAGCAGGTAAGATGAATATAAAAAGAAGAGTCTGAGAAGGGCTATATTAGAAATCAAAACAAATATAACAGCTCTACTGGATCATGCCTTGATCTGAGAGATCAGAGATTCTGTATATATGATTTCCTGGAAACTAAGTAAATATAGTTCATGGAACTGTAAATAAGCTTCAGAAATCCCTACACTGGCACCTGGCACATCGTAAAGGCATAATCGATGTGAGATGAATAAATAAATGAACTTTCCAGCTTACAAATTGGAGTTAAGCTATAAGCAAACATTCCCATCAATTAAAAAGGAAATGTTCATGAATACAAAATAGTTTTAAATGCCCAGAAGTCTAAGGCAATTTAAATTGATAGAATTCATTTAAATACAAACCTCATATAGATTAGCCTAAAATGTATGTTAGTTACTTGCTATGTAATTCTTATTGTTATTAAATGAAGTCTTTTTATTATCTTTGTTGTATATTTATTTTTTATTTTCAATGTGGACTTTTTTCCTAAATCATAATTATATCTATGTACGTATATCTATAATCATTATTATATTTGGCCTTGGCAAGGATGACTAATTATAAGGACCTCAAACTATTTCTACTATTTTTCAGCTATCAAGCCAGATCTTGCCTTAAATAAGGAGAGAGATTTATCACTGTTTAAAGTGGGTTGTGCTTAAGAATTCCAACTTTTGAAGTGGATAATTTAAGGTGAAAATTTGTTCTCTGACCAGTTTTAATCACTCCATCATGTACTGACCAAGATTTCCAAGGTACATTTTACCTGAAATAGAAATAATAACTCACCGTATGTTCTATTTCTCACATTCAAATATAAATTTCAGGATGAGGACAGAGTATGTACCGTTCTCTCTGTTCAGTACCTAGCCCAAAGCCATCAGCAGTGAAACATTTATAAAATGATTCATGGTGATTATATGCTACAGTAAACCATGTCATTATAAAGTTGGCACTTTTTAAAACCATGTATTAAAGCCAAACTCATTGTCATCAAGTTGGAGCTGACTCACAGCTGAGCTTCCAGGGAATTTTTGGAGGTTGTAAATTGCACAGGAAGAGATTGCCCATATTTCTCCTGAAGAGTCGCTGGTGGGTTAGCAGTGCATCTCCTTACAGGCTACCAGGGTTCCTCATACATTGTTGTTTTTATGTACCTTCTAGTCTCAACCAACCCATGACTGACACACCCATGGTTTTGTACAGATAGTAATCTCAAAGAAGGAAAATGTCTATCCTTCTCTCCTGGAGCAGCTGGTGGCCTTGAACTGCATGCCTTGGGGATTGTAGTGCAGTTTCTTGCCACTAGGCTACCAGAGCTTGGTAAAGTAGGTGGTTAGCATAAAGAAGGAAGACCATCAGTGAAATAGACTGACGTCTTGGCAACAATGCTGAGGATGGTGCAGGACTGAGCAATGTTTCATTTCTATTCTGCATATGGGTCACCATGGGTTGAACCATCTCAAAAACCCCTAACAACCACATTAAAGGAGTCATAAACCTTAACATTAGAAAAGACACTGAAACTGCTTAACACAATATTTTCCGTAAGCTTCTTCCACTCTTATATCCACCATTTAACAGAAAATAGTTCTACTAGTCCTGTGTGAATTCTGTCATTTAGAATAGGAAGGAGGGTGGTAAGGAGCTGCAACTACAATCCCAGAGGCGCACAGTTCAAATCCACCAGATGCTCTGCTGAGGAAGGAGGGACAATATCCTCCTGTACCAGTCAGATCTGATTTGACGGTACACTCACACAAAAATAATAAAAAATTAAAAAAAAAGAATAGGAAGAAGGAGGCCTACCCATAGTAACATAACGGTAGTGACTCCACCATAGAGCTATTTCCACCTCAGAGGAGAGCCAGAGTGTAGGCAGTCACTGAAGTGCAGGAACCGTTTATTCCTCCAGGTTTGTTACCGAGAGGTTGTCACTTTTTGTTGTCGATGCAATTTAACTGGATCATTTAGATGTGATGACACCATCTGAGTGGCAGACAGTTTAGCAGGTAAAGCAAATTCCAGCATACTACGACTTTGCAGAGTAAAACACAAGTTTGCTCTCAAAATGAAAAATAACCAAGTACAGCCTTCTTTTCAAAAGTGAGTCTAATGTTCATCTGCTCTCAAGGATTTATTCTTTAAAAATGCAAGTTTCTGTTCTATGCATGCATACCTGCACGTACATATAAACACACATGCACAAATATACACAGATACTGCATAGTGCCAATGATGTAAAAAGGGACTGACATGGGGTGGGGGGAGACTGAGAAAGATGGGATAAATAATGTAC
>NW_006399835.1:2817779-2822342 GCF_000299155.1 Elephantulus edwardii | reverse complement strand
AAAAAAACAGATTTAATAAAGAACGACCCAGGTGAAAATGTTAAAATCTATTGCCACATATTATAAATTTTAAAATGAAATAAAATTAGTAACTAAAAAGTTGACTCATGGATTTTCTTTTTTTTTTTTTTTAATAAATTGGGATGTTCTGAAAAGCGGTTTTGTCCTGTTCTTACATGCATTCTTTCAGAAAGCAGTGCCTTAAAATTACTCTCTTTTCAGTCTGTTTTATTTTTTTAGTGAATATGAAAAATGTACAGAAGCTAAAATTAAATTATAATTGTTATTGTTGTTGTTGTTAACTTCTTAAAAGTCTCGGGATGACTGCCTTTAACATTTCTCTAATCGCTCTCTCACTTTGCTCTAAAACATGCAATGTAATGAAAACCTTCAGTACTTCCACATGAACAGCAGGGGGCAATAGCACACCAAAAATGGTGGGAAACGGCCCCGGCACTGAGAAACACTGTTCTATTGCTGCATTGGATCTGTGTGCGCAGATGATCTCAGCTCTCGGATGAAGTCTTTTGTTTTGTGTCCTATTTTACAATGCACTGCTCAGTTTTCTATATGACTGGTGACTTACTCACTGTGACAGTTCAAGAAAAAGAAGACTGAGAGTAAAAATAGGAAAAGGGAGAGAAAAAGGAAATTGCTGTCAAACGAAATACAGAAAAAACAAGGAAGAAGTAAAACCATGTATTTTTAAGTTTGTCTTTACTCTGTTCTTATTCCTGGAATCCTGAGCATGTTTTTCTGGATTGCCATCTTAATCCATTTTCAGTTCTACCCCACATACTCACTCATCTCATTTCTACTTTCTGTGCTAATAGAGTTTTCTGTTGGAACAACAAATTTCTTTATAGAAAAATCACCTTAAGTGAAATATAGTTAAGTTTTAAAAGAAATTTAAAAATTTAAAAATTGCTTTTAAAACTTTTACTTCCTTTTCTATCCCTCCCTCAAACCTCTGCAGAGTCCCTGGGTGGCACCATTAAGTGTCTGACTACTGGACCAAAGATTGACGTTGAATCTACCTAAAGATGCCTCAGAAGCCAGGGCTGATGACCTGCTTCCAAAAGGTCACAGCCTGGGAAGCCCCACGGGGCACTTCTATGGATGGTCTCCTCTTACATTTCCCATGCTTCTGAAGATACAATTATAGTCAGTGAATTTTAAATATTTATCCGTCAAGAAACATATTATTGACAACCTATGCTTCAGTACAATTAATTCTTCTCTTGAAAATTCAAACCTGCAAACAGCCAAAAACTAGTTGTAAATATGGGTTTAAAGCATTTGGGGACAAATCATAAAATGGAAATGAAAATATCAAGGACTTGAGCATATATATATATAAGAATTGTTGTAACACTGTGGGTTTGGAGAGGTGTTTAGTTAACGAAACTCTCAAACTTAGCAGAGGAGAAACTATATAAATGCATAATCTGAATTGTACTCGAAAATATATACCTAAAAGCATGATTCCTCTTATACCTAGAATCAACAAGAAACTTCATGGACTGCAAAGTTTGGAGGAATCCAAGGTATTGTCTTCAGGGTCAAGTAAAGAGTTCAAGAGACTGACAAAGGATCAGGAAAAACAACCCACATAGTTTTCTAGACTCCAAACATGTATTTTGTGCAGACCACACCCCTGAAAAAGCATTCCCTTAATTAGGTCAGGGTGATCAGATCTTTTCAGAACTGCCTTTAATTCTTTAATCCTGCCCTATTAATGTCATCTCTCTCTCTTGCATTGCCATCAAATTTAAACTTACTTACAGCTATTCTTACAGTAGGTTTCCAAGGATGTGAATTGCACAAAGGGAGATTGTCCTTCTTCCTCCCTCAGAACTGCTGATGAATTAAAACCTCCAACAGTGAGACCTTTGAATTAGGAGCGTAACACTCTACACAGTAAGCCACCAGTTGTTGTTATGAACCTTTGAGTAGACTATGGCCCTCGGAGCAACAGCCCTAAAGCATGTGCTATTTTGAGCCAATCTCACTGTCTCTGACACACTTTCCCCCATTGCCACAGTCACTGTGTCAATCCATCTCACCTAGGGTCTTTCCTCTCGCTGATCCTCCACCTTTCCAAGCATGATGTCCTTCTCCAGGGACTGGCCCTTCCTGGCCACATACCCAGAGTATGTGAAGCAGAGCTTCAAAATCCTTGCTTTTAAAGAGCAACCTGGTTTCACCCTTTCCAGGACAGATCTGCTTGTTCTCTTGGAAGTTCATGGTATATTCAATATTCCAGCACAACAACTCAAGACATCAATTCATCTTCTGTCATCCTTAGTAATTCTCCAGCTCTCTGATGCACAGCAAGTAATTGAGAAGATCCCTGGTTGGATCAGGCACACCTTAGTCTCTATACTGACATTGTATACTGACATTGACATCATCTATACTGACACGCTGGAGCAGTCCCTGACAGCAGACTTTCTGAAAGCAACTCATCTTTATTTTCCTGACTGCTGGTGCCAAGAGTGTTCCTTGTGGACCCAAGCAAGCTGAAAATGTTAACAATCTCAGTCTCCTCTCCATCTATCATAATTAGAGCTCCTGTTAATGTTATAGAGGTTAGCATTTAAGATAGTAAGATAATGATATATTAAAGAGAACTCTGGTGGCCTAGTGGCAAGAAGCTGTGCTGCAATACCAAAGCACACAGTTCAAATCCATCAGCTGCTCCACAGGAGGAGGGCAATCTCCTCCCCTTCAATTAACTGCCTCTGAAACCCTCGAGAGGGTCAGCTCTGAGTTGGTTTGAACTCAGTGGTACACAACAACAACATAGTATTAGTTATGTTACATTATAGTAAGGGTCACCCTCACCTTGACAGTCTTAACCACTGCAATCACTTTCACCGATACTAGAGGTTAAGACTTCAATCTATCTTTTGGAGAGACAAACGTCAATCCACAATAGGTAGGATGGTCTTCATGCCCTTCCTAAAATCTACAGGACTCTATCTGATACTAACTAGCCCATACTCTGTGACCTTCACCGAAACCATTCACGGCCGTCAAGTCATTTTTGCTTCATAAATATCCTCCATCAAATTTTTCAGTTCTCTTTCTCCTATGTCACTGCTTGTGAGTTCAAATTGCCAACCTCTAGCTATTGAAATCTGTTGCCTTATATCCTGCCATTTTCCTGCTTAGTCCACCTTCATACCAATATCCAAGCTATTCTTTGAAAGATACCTGCACCTCAGGCCTTTGCCCTTCCTGTTTTCTCTGTCAGGAATATTCTTACCTCAAATGACTCATTTCTTCACCTCCTTCAAGTGTGCAAAAGTCACCTTCTCAGAAAGCCTTTTTTAACCACATATTTTAGATGGAATATTTTCCTCATCATTAACTACTTTCTTTTCCCCCTTATTTTTCCCACAATAGCACTCATCACTATAAAGTATGCAAATTTAATACAATACGACATGAGATAAGAGAGACCAAGTATCTAAACCATAGAATGAAATGTAAATAGGCTTAATCTTGATTTAAAAAGAAAAAACTATTTATCTCAAAGCAAAATGTTAATCTATACTGTATATAAAAGACCCTGCTAAACCAAACAATGCAGAAATGCTAACAATGAAAGGATAGGCAAAGAGATAGGAAAAAAATGCAAATGGAAAGAAAATTAGAATTGAAATTTTCAATCTAATAGAGCAGAATTCAGGACAAAAGCTATTATTGAGACTAAGAAGAATATTTTATAATGCTAAAGGCTACAATCAGGGTGAAAATAAAATATTTATGAAAATGTATGCCACAAATAACCCAGCAACTACTTTCACATAGTAAAAATCTTAGGATATTCAAAGAGAAATACACAAATAATAGCAGACATCAGTGTATTTTTTTGGTTATAAAAACTATAAAAAGTCTTTTGAAAATTGACTTTATACTGGTTATTTTAGGAACATCTCAATAAACCACAAAAAGAAATAGTTTATATAATAATCTTCATCAACAATAAAACTAAAAATTCATAGCAATCGAAATATAGGAAACTTTTCCCACTTTTAAATTTCAATGTTTTCCAGTAAACAAAGTTTGGTTTAATGAGAAATACTAACATACTGAGATTACCCAGAAAAGAATTAATGAAAGCCTAACAGTAAGTTACATGAAATACAACTAAAGAGTATAGACCAAAACTCAAACATTTAAAAGGTTTTATCAGTGAAAATAAAATAAACAAATGAATTAGACATTAATTTAAAAAGTTTTAAACTCTTTTTTCATTGGTTTATATCCAGTCATTTACGTGTATTTTGTTTTACAATATTAATTATCATTGATTAATGTCATTTATTTACCATGTTTCATCAAATCCTCCCTATATCTTTCGTTAAATCTTTAAGGATTTCTCTTATGACTTAACTTGGAAATTTTTGCTTGTTGGGCTTTATTTTTCATTATGTTAAGCAACCTAGACTTGAAAGCAATAAGAATTTAGACTTACTAACTGCATGAAGGATTTTTACTATTAAGTTTAATGTTGTTGTTGTTATTGTTATTGTTATTGTGTTCATATACATA
>NW_006399835.1:2784264-2817167 GCF_000299155.1 Elephantulus edwardii | reverse complement strand
ACATCAGATAAATCTTGGCTAAATGCAGAAACTACCAGAAGAATAACTAATTGAGTTTTATTGGCTATGTAAAGGTATTTGACTACGTGGATCATAACAAATTATGACTAACATTGAACAAAATGAAAATGCCAAAACACTTAATTGTGCTCATGAGAAATCTACACCAAAACTATACTTGTCCAAACAGAGCAAGGAAACACTATGATTTAAAATTGAGAAAAATGTGCGTGAAAGCCATATCCTTTCTCCACACCTACTCAATCTGTATCCTGAGCAAATCATTCGAGAAACTGGTCTTTAAGAACAGGATGGAAGGAAGATTTATCAACAACTTGTGTTATGCAAATAACATGATGTTGCCTGCTGAAAGCCACAATGATGACTTGAAACACTAGCTGCAGAAGATCAAAGACTACAACCTTCAATATCTCACTATAAGGAAAACTAAAATCTCACCACTGGACAAAAAGGTAACATTATGACCGATAAAGAAAAGACTGAAGTTGTCAATGATTTCATTTTATTTGGTTCCTCAAACAACACCTGTAGCACCAGCAGTTAAGAAATTAAAAGACATCAAAGTCTGCTGTCAAAGATGGGGTCAGCTTAAAGACAAAGGTGCACTGTTTCCAGCCATGGTCTTTTAACACCACCACCAGGAATCTGAAAGTTGGACAATGAATAAGGATGGCAGAAGAATCAAGGTCTTTGAGTTATGTAGTCAAAGTGGTGTTGGAATATCCCATGGAATCTTTAAAGAACAACTATGTCTTGGATAAATTGCAATCGTGGTACTCTTTAGGCAAGAACAGCAATATTTCATCTCACAAACTTTGAGAATATTGTTAGAAGGGGACATTCTTTGCAAAAGGACATCATGCTTGGAAAAATGGAGGGTCAGAGAAAGAGAGGTAACTCCTCAATGTCAGGAACTCACATAGTGACTACAGCAGTGGGCTCAAGTATGTCACAGTGCTGAGGATGACCCAGGATAGAACAAGGTTCAACCCACTGTTCATAGGGTCACGATGACTCATAGTCAACTCGACAGCACCTAACAACAACAAATATATATAAATGGAGCTCTGGAAAACTCGTGGATAGGGGAGTAGTAGTGTCAATTCCAAAGCAAGTGTTTCTAATCCACCAATGGTTTAGTAGAAAAAAGATGGGCAATCTCGTCCTGCATGATGTACAATATCTTAAAAATTGATGGAAGGCCAGCTATGCATCAGGTTCAATTCAATTGCAGTGAACAACAGCAGATAATATTAATATGATTACCATGAGCAATAAATATAATTAGGAGAAATAAATATCAGTAGGAAATAAATGACACCACAAAAGAGATTCAGTATTAAATAAAATAAATTCATTACAATTAAGAAATCAAGTTCTTTTTCTTTAGGTTTGGAATAGCAGTACAAATTTATTATTTTTTTTCTATCTAGCTTTAAAAATCAATTCATAAATAGGTAAGTTGGGTGAAGGGAAATGTAATACACAATAAGGGTTTGATTAAATATTATAGTTAATCAATTATATTGATCAACTGTAATTAATGTGATAAAATAAAGTGTCTATGAATTACTGAATAGAAATTCAGTATGATTTGCAAGCTTTCACGCAACTAAAAATTAAATTGCTCACTTCCTAAATTCTTGCCAGTAAAAAAGCTGAAACACAATCACCATTCACATTCTTACATACACACAGATTGTAGTCCCCAAGCATTATTTTCCCTGAAAGCAATGAGAAACAAATAGCTGAATCTATATCTAGTACAGTAAGTAAAAGTACAATGTCAGGAAGGAAGAAAGCTATAAAAGGCCTTTGAGTTTACATCAAATAAACATAGGAACCAAAATAAAGAGTCTCCTATTAAGCAAGAGTGGATCGTTCTTACTTTGAAAAGGATAATCACTAAAATTATATTGAAGTATAAGTAGAGATTAAAATAGAATCAAGAGAAAATCACTAGATATCATAAGAAATCCAATAAGGTAGCATGATATAAAATTACTGGTACAAGTGCTGGTGATGGTGTTCTTATTATGTGCCTTCCTGTTGAAATCAATCAGAGGCTGTAAATTTCATGAAAGGAAATTGTCTTCTTTGTCAAGAGCAGCTGGTGGATTCCAATCGCCCATCTTTTGGTTGACAGTGTAACTCTATACACACTAGGCTTTCAGAGCTCCCTTAGAGAGTAACACCTTCATATGTTTAAACACAAAACTTAGAGAAAAATTAAATCTTTCATTGACATGACCAACAACAAGAGAAAATGAAATTACTTTAAAAACCTAAAATGTGCAAATTTATGTGAGAAAAATTTTGAAGCTCTCTTGAAAGATTAAAAACTGGGACTTGAATAGAAAAAAAACCACTCTTAGTTCTCCAATAGGGAGCTCTGGTGGCCTAGTGGTAAGAAGCTGTGCTGCAGTCCCAAAGGCACACAGTTTGAACGCACCAGCTGCTTCAAAGGAGAAAGATGAGCAGTCTCCAGTTGGTTCCAACTCACCAGTACACAACAACAATTCTCCAATAGGTAAATGTAACCTCTTACATTAATCCAGTTTTAATTTTTATTTCTTTTTTAGCTAGGTTCTGTTGTTTATTGGGGAAGGTGGTGAGAAGGAAATATGTTAGCAAGAATAAACAGAAAAAGTCTGAAACAGTGAAGCAAGCCTATGCCTACTAGATTTTTTAATGTATTACACAATCTCCATAAGAGTATTGTTGTTGTTGTTGTTGTTGTTGTTGTTGTAGTTGTCATGTACTAGAGTCAGAATGGACCTGGAGGCTGGTGGTTAAAATGTCTGGTCCTTTAAATCCACCTCCCTCACTGGAGAAAGATGGGTCTATTTGCCTTCATTTCTGTTAAGATTATAGCCATGGAAAACTTATAGGACATTTCTACTTGGTTCTATAGATTCTGATGAGTTGTAAATGAGTCCATTATTAGTAGGTTTGGTAAACAATCATATCAATGTGGAGGTTGTTGTTGTGTACCATGAGTCAGAACTGACTCATAGCTAACCCTCCAGTGGCTCTTCAGAGGCAGTAAATCACATGGGAGGATGTCACTGTCTGTTGGCTGGCAACCAACAGCGACACCCTCATGGGGTTAGGCACGACGGAGACATACCACTCTGGGAAAGGATCAGATCAGAGAGTCAATCCAGCTTAATTTTATTGGGGGCTGCAGTGCACTTATATACAAGCAGGTAAACAGGAAGACAGGACACGGTGGCTTTACAGACGTGGGGCATGCTGATTGGATAAGAGAACCTCAGACTCGTGCAGAGCACTCTCTGCTCAACAGATGTGCCATCAGTCTTCCCAGGTGGCGAACTTTCTCAAGCTGGTACAGCCAAACACAGGGGAGCTTTCTCTACCCCATATTAAAGGCCATTGGGAGGTTTGCACTTATCCAGAACTTAGGCAATCTGTCCTGGCCAGAGACCCTCCCTTCCTCCCCAATATTCTCCAACAGGAGGAAACTGATCAACCTTCTCCCATGGTGGTTTTGAACTGTGCCTTTGCTTTGGCAGCACAGCTCCTTATACTAAGCCATTAGAGCTCCCTTAATGATGAGGAAGAGGGAGGGGGTTGGGCAACGAAAGCAAATGGAAGTAAAGACCCAAGCACTATGTGGAAATTTACGTATGTGATTTTAAAACTACATGGTTGTAGATTAGGCTCAGGCTCATGGCCACTTCCATTGGTTATGAGGCTATAAATCTTTATGTGGGCAGAAAGTCCATCATCCTCTCCCTGAGCTGAAGGTATATTTGAATGCGAACATTCCTGTCACATTACCTCACTGTTGTATAAGCCGCTGAGTCAGGACTGACTCATAACTGACCTTCTGGTGGTCTTTCAGAGGCAGATAATCATGTGGGAGAAGATTGGTTTCCAGTGCAGTAGCTGGTAGATTTAAAAAAGCTAAATTTGAGATTACAGCACAGCTTTTTACCACTAGGCCACCAGAGTCCCTTTACGTGATAAAAGAGGTATCTCAAAAAATGGGGGGCAGGTGAGGGCGGAGAAGGGAGTAGATACTTGTTAAAACAGCCATTTAAAAATAGATTAAATTACATGTTGCATCACCTAGGAAAGGTGTATTTCCTCAAGAAAGTCTGCTGTCAAAGACCTCTCCAAAGCAATGAGGAGTGATGATGTCAGTTTGAAGACTAAGGAAAGCCTGACTTAGATAATATCGTTTCAATCACTTGCTATGCATCTGAAAGCTGGACCATGAATAATGATGACAGAGAAAAATATCTTTTTGAGTTGTGGAGTTTGGGAATAGTATCCTGAATATCTCACGAACTGCCGAAAGAATAGATATATCTCGGAAGGAGAAAGTGCAGTCAGAGTGTTCCTTATAGGCAAGGATGGCAAAGCTTCATCTCTCAAACTCTAGGCATGTTGCTAGAAAAGGGTATTCCTTGGAAAGGGCTATCATGCATGCTAGGAAAGGTGGAAGGTCAATGAGAGAGGTCAAGACCTGCAAAGGTGACTGCAACAATGGGCTCCACGTATGTCAGAAATGACAAGTATGGCACAGGATAGGATAGGGTTCAGATCTGTTGATAGGGTTGCTATGAGCCAAACTCCACTTGAGGGCACATAACAACAGGAAGAACTCCAGCCTCCCTCAACCCAAATAGATAGGATCTCTCCTCCAATGGGCTTTAACTGGCAAAAAAGCCTTGACTTTGGGTTAGCAGGAAGCTGAGGTGGACTAAAGCAAAGGTAAGAAGTTGCCCTGGCAACTCAAAAATAAGCTGTTGAAGCAACTCCCAAGGACTATGCCACCAGCGCTCCCTTGAGATAAATTTACTCTCACATTTTTCACTAAGGAAAAAATCAAAACCAAATTTGTAATGTACTTCAGCCCTGGCTGCCCTCCTGCCTCACCCCTTTCCCCTTTTTCTCCCCGAGGCTCGCCCCGCAGACGCGCGGAGGGGCTCACACTCCGCGAACTCAGCAGAGGGAGCCTCCAGGCCTTCGCTGACTGGAGGAATGGTTTTGCGCATGCGCTGCCCACAGGCCACACCCGCCCAGCATTTCACCCAAAGTTATGAATCACGCTGGAGACTTGAAGCGGTGCAGGCTGACTGCCTGTGAAGGAAAAAGGAAACTGCCCCAGGCTACGTTAACTGCACTGGAAGTGACAACAATGCTTTCCTAGTTGGAAGATATTAAACCCTACTTTTGTGCTCTCTGCCAAGATCTATCGTTTCTATCTTTTGGAACTCGCCGCTAGCATGAGCCAGGTGCTGCCTGGACACAGCAGGTCAGCCCCTTCCAGGCTGGATTCTTGCAGAGGTAAGCTCCCTTACGGGTAGCAGCTTCCGACCTTCCCTCCTCTAGCATCACACATGCGTGGTGAAACTGAGTGAAAGTGCCATTATGCATGCTCATTGCACGCCGGCTCCTCGCCAGCTAGAGCGTTCCCAGTTGGGGTTTGGTTGCATGGTTGATTTTGTTTTGTTTAATACAAATAGGGTTCAGTTTTTCTTCCTGAAGTCTAAATCTAGGGACCGGACGATTTTTTATTTTATTTTATTTTTTTTTTTTGTAAAGTGCCAGAGAGTAAATATTTTAGGACTTGTAGGTAATGAATAATCTGTGTTACATAATGGTCTCTGCTTGTTTGAATAATTATTTAAAACCGTGGAAATCATTCTGAGCCCCTGATGATGCAGGAACTTCCCATTGCAATGTTCAGTCATTCACTTTACAGTCCGTGGGGGAGCCGGACCTTCGGCTAGCCTTCTCTTACTACACAGCCAGCCTCAGGTTTTCAATAAAGACCCAGTTTTGTATGTACTGTGACCCACTAGGTTTTCCCTGGCTTCATCTATCCAGACGTAGTTTACTAGTATTGGGTCTGCACCCCTGCATCTCCGCAACCTCATCACTTACAGTTCTGCGGAAACCTGCAGCCCCTGACCCCCAACTGCTAGAGCAGTCCACCTCTTCCCCTCAGAACAAAAGGCTGGTCCTTTCCTTTTGAATAAAGTAGTATAAAAGCAGCACTAATTTTAGTATAAAAGTTAGTATAAAAGGAGCATCTCAAGACAATGATATTTTAGTAGCATTTTTTTCTACTGAGGAGAGTATGGTAACTGCGATAATATGGTAAATACTGAAAAATATAGAAAATAAAAATTCTCCATCCTCTCAGCCCACAAAAGGTAACTGTTAAAATGTTTATATGTTTTAGGTGACTTTTTTTTCAAATGGCAACTTAATGAACTTAGTCAACCATTAAAGTTTTTTTAAAAAAAAATTTTTAAATACGCTTTTTGAAAAGCTCTTTATATATTTACAGGAAAGTTCATGAACCGCAAAAGTTCAGAGGAAAGTAAATAATGCCTTGTATCTACTATCTAGATCAAGAAATAGCATCTTTCTTCCTCCTGCACTTTCTTCTCAAATATTATCACTCTCTTGTCCTCAAATACATGATTTTGTGTTTCAAAATTTCACATGAAATGAATTATACAGCAAATAACTATTGCATTAAGTTTCTTTTCTTCATATAATATTTGAAATCTTTATGTTGTTGTGTGTTATGTTGTTATGCTATATGGCATTCAATTATATGACTACACTACAATTTATTTTTCTCTTATACTAGTACATTTAAGCTATTCCCAGATTTGAACTATTACAAATAATGCTATGTGCGTAAGTATATATATCTATTTATATGAACATGTTTGTGCTGGGATATTTACCTACTCATTAAATAGCTTAATGGTCAACTATATAGTTGATACTGTCAAATTGTTTGGTTTGTGTGTTTTTTTTATATTTTTTAATTTACACTACAGGTTACATGCTGACCTGCTAACTGAAAGATCAGTGGTTCAAATTTACCAGCTGGTCCACAGGATGAAAAGAGGCAATGAGCCTCCTTTAGGATTTACAGATTAAAAAACTTGATGGAGGGTCACCACGAGTTGAAATCACCTCATGTCAGCGAGTTGAGGTGTTTATTTTTCAGCAATATATGAAAAGAACTCTTACTGCTCTAGATTTTCACCAACATTAGATAGTGGTATGTTTTGTTGGGTTGTTTTGTGTGTGTGTTTTTTTTAAATTTAATTTGTACTTCTTTGATATCTAATGAAAAAGTACATCTTTTCATACAATTATTGGTGATTTCGATAACTTCTTTAGTAAAGTGCTTTTTTGTTTCTATGTGTTATGTTTTTCTTGACTTAAGTGTAACTTTTGCATGTTGTTTGAATGTTGTAATTCCATTTTTAGCTATGAGTGCTACAGACAAACTCCTTTGCTGACTATGCCTGGCATTTGAACTATTCCTTTGATGGATTTTGATGCATGTAAACTGTTGACTTTATTGAAAATTAATTTAGGGATTGTCCTTTATTAGTGTCTTTGCTATCCTGTTTAAGAGGCCATTGCATACCTCAAGGTCACAAGGACATTTTCTTTCAAATTAGTATACAAGGATTTTCATTTAGCCTTGACAGACATATTAAAAGATCTTAACAAAGAAAATACATAAAGCAGTAAGAAATTTCAGTGGAGATCCAGATGATATTTTTAAAAGAGTAAAATGGAAATCCTAGAACTGAAAATACACTATTTGATGAGATTGTCAGTAGATTAGACTTAACAGTAGAAAGGATCAATAAAATTGAAGACTGAATAATAGAAGTCATCCAAATTGAAGGACACTGAGGGAGAGAACTTGAAATATTGGTATGTCTTATATTCATATATTTAAGAGTTTCGGAAAGAAAGAAAAGAATTAAAGGAACAGAAGGAAAAATTAACCAAAAGCTTTCCAAATTTGACCAAGTATATTTAATTCTGGGAGTTCCAGTAATCTAGTCATTAAGGCTTTATGCTCCCAACAACCCAAAGGCAGGCAGTTTGAATTCACTAACTGCTTTGCGGAAGATAGACAGTCTCCTTCTGTGTGATTTACAGTCCATGAAAACCTGATATAAGTCAGGTGCAGAGAGTCAAGTTGAGTGCAATCAATGAAAGATAGTAACAAAGAGATAGATACTTTAATTGAGGGTATTGTTGTGGAGAGAAAGCTCATTTCATAGCCTAGCTTGCCATTAACAGAATTTAGAATTTATCATAAATAAAGTTCTCCATCTACATGAAAAAGCAGCTGGTCCCTTTAAAATCATCCTGAATATGGAAAATTACTTGAGTTGCTAGAACTGACCTGTGAATTATACAAGTTTTAACACAAATACTGCCCATCCACCAGAAATAGAACCACCCTAATTATTTTAACACCAAAACGTGTTTAAAAAAAAAAATACCCACTAGATGCACAAGGAAGCCTCCCTTCATAAAGAACTACTCTCCCATAGGCCGTGTGCTGTCTCCTCCTGTCCCAGGCCCCATCAAGCCCATGTTTTCATGCCCACATCTCTGAAAACATACTAAGCTCTTACTATCTCCACGCCTTTATGATTGCATTCCCTTCTTCCAGCATATTCCTCCACCAGGTAGCCACCTGACCCATCTTTTCCCTCCTTGGGTCTTTATTCACATGCCGTTTTCTGAGTGAGACCTTACGTTAACCAAACCAAACCCAAAGCCTGTACATTCTGTTCACCATTCCAACTTTGAAATATTACCTATTTTATTATCTCATCTTCTAGTCACTAAAATTTTAAGGCCCATGATGGAGAGGTTCTTATTTATTTTTGCCTTTCCTCTGGAGTGCTTTCATATCTTGAATAAATTGGCGGGGGGTGGGGGGATGTTAACATTTTTATTCAGACATGGCATATGAGAAACTTTAATTACCATCCATATTTTTTAGTCTAATTCTTCATTTCTTCATAAATAAGAAAATCATGAGTGATAGTTCAGTAATTTGTATTTTCAAGGTAGGTTTGGTTTCTTAGGAGAAACGGTTACAGGAGTAAAAGATCCAGCCTTTATTTCAAATTTTAAACCAAGGAGAATAAGAAACATGATGTAGTTGTTTCCAAAGCAACAAAGAGGTTTTTCTCCTGATTAAGTAGATGGAGAACTCCTCCTTATTACATCAGAGTAAAATCAAAATACTGAGAATCCCCTCAGAAAGAGGTATTCTTAAAGCTGTCTTAAAAAAAAAAAAAGTCTATAAGCTAATTTGTACCAACTTTTTTTTCCTCTTAGGTGGTAAAGGCTGCAGGAGGAACGGTGAGATTTCCTAAAGAAAAAGATGCAGAATTACCAAAATGGCAGCACACTGTGCTTTCATCTGAATAAGCGTTCCTTTGTAGCATGGACAGAGTGAAAGGAAATTGCATTATTACATAATCCGTCAACCTATCTTAAGTACTTTCTTAATCTAGGTCATTCTTGAAAGTAGATCCTGAAACAGGTCGATGCATTATATCTGAGAATGTGATCCCAGGGAGCAAACATGAATGGGGAAGGGGAAAGGAGACAGAAAATTCAGGCAAAACAAGGCCGTGTTAACAAGTGGTCCACTGCTGCTGGCAGCTCCTTCATGCAGAATTTTCTCATGAAAACTCACTTGATTCCACAGTCTTCACACACCGTTGCCTCAGAGAAGTGCCTTGGGCAGGAAGTGAGAGCCTCAGTGCATGCTTGAGGTGAGGTACAGTCAGCACAGAACAGGTTGAAACCTGTACAGAGTTGTTTACCGGAGCTAAGGTTGTAGTCGGATGTCCTCGAGATGTAAGACCATAAGCAAGATATCCTTGTTGTTGTTGTTAGGTGCCTTTGAGTCAACTATGACTCAGCAATCTGTGAACAACAGTTCAGACCCCTGCCCTATTGTGCACCATCCTCATTATATTTGATATGAAGAATCCCAGTATTAAAGTCATTATGTCAGTGCATCTTGGTAAGGTTCTTCCTTGATGTTCTATCCTGGAAGAAGTCTTGTTTCAGTGACATGCCCAACTGATAACATACATGCCCATAATAACATGAGACAGTTTCACACCTTTGCCTCTAATAATACCTTGTAGCTATCTCTAAATCTATTTCTTCCCTTTTTTCTAGAATCAAAATGTTTTAGTTCACAGCAAAATTGGCAAAAAGATAAAATGTACTAAAAGAGTATGTTCATAAAGATTTTGTTATTATCAACTACTTATGAAATAGAATGAGACCCTAAAACCTGTAAAATCAAAGAAAGTAATTGTATTTATAATGGTTGACCACTGGGTAGAGATTTTAGATGCTTTCTGAACTCATGTAATCTCAAGAACAACCTGAATTGTTTGGAGGGGAAAATGGGGAGAAATAAAGTTAACTTTCTTCTGTGTTTATGAACTTTATTGAACCATTTTATTAATGTTCCTAAGGTAAATGATTTTTACTCTCAGCACTATTGTAGTGTCCACAACTCATAAAGGAAAAAAATAGTCATTAGGTACTGTTGAGTTGACTCCCAAGTTATACCAACCCTAAGTTCAACAGATTGAAATCTTGCCCTACTCTGCAGGGTCCCAAACATCCCCTCTGTGCTTAATAAACCCATTGTTGGAGTTACTGTGAATCCACAGTGAGTGTCTTCCTCTCCTTCTCTGACCCTCCACCTTTCCAACCATGGTGTCCTTTCCCAGGGACTAGCACACCCTACAATACGTTCAAAGTAGATGAAACAAAACCACATGACCATTGCCTTTAAGAAGCATCCTGACACCACTTTTTCTAAAAAAAAAATCCTGGGATAATTTCCATAGCATAAAGGGTTAGCATTAATGTTAGTTATATATAGAAGGTGGATAAATGTCTGGTTTGACTTGGTGTTCCTCTATAAGGTGTCATCTTTCCAGAAATAATGTTGTTATGTGCTGTTGAGTCAGAACCAATTCACAGTTGACCCTCCAGCAGGTTTCCAGAGGCTGTAAACTGCATGGGAGGAGATTGCCCATCTTTCTCCCACAAACAATTAGTGGGTTTGGACCATGTGCCTGTATCACTAGGTCATGGTTTTCTTTTTACCTACAACACTGATTGCATTATCTTCCTTAGCCTGCACTTACCACAAAGATCACACTTTTCACTTACTTTTGGTGTCTATTGAGTTTCTGCTGTGTACTACATACTGTCATTATAGATACAAATAAGAGAGGCATCTGAAAGAGGAGTTCTGTGCTTGGCAGAGGGTGGAGAATCCATGAACTGCTATGACAGAGATACCAACTAATATGAAAAGGAAGAGATGGAATAATGAGCTCAATGAAGAGTATGAGGGAAGGCTTCATGAGAGGGGACATTTAGCCAGGGCCTTAAGATATTAATGAGCAATGCACTAGAGATTTCAAAACAATCTTCCTGTTGGGAATAAGTAGAAAAACTGGACAATTTCATTTGAATCTTCTAGGTGTTAATCAGGAGTTTACAAGTGAAGTGGCTGAAGAAGTGGTGTTCAAAGCCCTGAGGAGGTGTCACGTGGCTGCCAGTACTTGTAAGGTGGCATACAAAGAGGGGGTCTGGAAGACCTGCAGATGCGATTTTGGGAACCAATTGCTAATGTTTGACAAAGAGAGGCACAAAACCAGGATAAATTAGCAAGAAAAGGCCCTCCTATCTTCCAGTTTCCCCATGTATATCCTAATGATCAAATATAATAGGGAAAGCAACTAATAAAAGCAATCTGGGAAATGGGATTTATAAAAGGTAGTCTCAACATTAAGAAGCAAAGTAAAAGTGAATAGGAATCAAAGACAGGCAGTAAAATGCTGACACATGATGCAAACACACAAAGCTGGTATCATAAAAATGGACTTTAAGATAACACATTACTAAAGAAGTTCTCATGATAATAAAGGATTCATTTCACCAATGTTGTTGCTGTTATGTGCTGTCGAGTCACTTGCGACTCATAGTGACCCTATGTACAACAGCCCTAAACTCTGCTCTGTCCTGTGCCAATCACACCATCTCTGATACACCCATCCCGATTACCCCAGTCACTGAATCAACCCACATCATAGAGGGCCTTCCCATCCTGCGTTGTCCTTCCACCCTACCAAGCATGATGTCCCTCTCCAAGGACCGGTCCCTCCTCACAACATGTCCAAAGTATGTTAGATGGAGCCTCAGAATCCTTGCCTCCAAGGAACCACCCAGTTTAACCCTTTCCAGGATGAATCTGTTTGTTTTCCTAGAAGTCCATGGTACCCTCTATACTCTTCTCCAGCACCAAAGCTCAAAGGCATCAATTCTCCTTCTATCCTCCTTAGTTATTGTCCAACTCTCTGATGCATAACAAGTGATATCAAAGACCATGGCCTGTATCAGACACACCTTAAATTGAAATTTCTCCTAAAACAGGCTCCAAATAATGCAAACATAAAAGTGACAAAACTTTTATAGAGAAAAAAAAAATTGAAGACTTTTTAGAATTGGAGATTTTAAAAGTTTTCTCTCAAAGTCACATGGAAAAGCTTTTAAAAATTAATGATTTAATACTTGAAAACATACTTGAGTTATTGTTGTGTGTTGTTGAGTCAATTTAAATTGCAGCACCTCTATATGTCAGAGTAGAATTACTTCATATTCCAGAAGCAAATCATCGGAGCTTTCCCCTTCAAATCAGCTAGTGAATTAGAACAACTGACTTTTTGTTTAGCAGCAGATCAGTTATAAGCCAGTCCCTTGAGCACTGGTGCCAGCAGAGGTTTTTTCCAGAGGAATGTCTATCTGTGTTTCATGGACTATGAAAAGACATTTGACTGTGTGGATCACAACAAACTGGTTGGCTCTGAGAAGAATGAGAATCCCAGAACACTTGATTGTGTCATAAGAACAGCAAGGAAACACAACATGGTTCAAAATTGGGAAGGTTGCATGCCAGGGATGTGTTCTAGCTTCATACCTTTTCAATCCATATGTGGAACAGATCATCCAGAAGCGGGTCTCTGTGAGGAAGAACGTGGCATCAGGATTGGAGGAAGGTGCATCACCAACATGTGTTTTGCAGATGAGACAAACCTGCTTGCTGAAACTGAGGAGGACTTGAAGCACTTGCTGCAGAAGGTCAAGGACTGCAGCCTTCAATATGGATTGAAGCTCAATATCAAGAAAACAAAGATTCTCACATCATTATAGATGGTGAAGAGATTGAAATTGTTAACAGATTCAGCTTGCTTGGCTCAACAATCAAAACTCTTGGTACCAACAGCCAGGAAATCAAAAGATTAATTGCATTGGTAAAGTCCGCTGTCAGGGACATCTCCAGAGTACTGAAAAGCAATGATGGCAGTCTGGAGACTAAGGTGCGCCTGATACAGGCCATGGTCTCCACAATTACTTGCGATGCATCAGAAAGCTGGACAGTGACTAGGGATAATAGAAGGAGAATTGGTGTCTTTGAGCTGTGGTGCTGGAGTAGAGTACTGAATATACCATGGACTGGTAGAAGAACAAACAGGTTTGTCCTGAAGAGGGTGAAGCCAGTCTGTTCCTTGGAGAGGCAAGGATTCTGAAGCTCCATCTGACATACTCTGAGCATGTTTCAGGGTAGAACCAGAGAGGGACATCATGCTTAGGAGGGTGGAGGAACAGCACAGCACAAGAGAGGAAGATCCTGAATGAAATGGATTGTCTCAGTGACTGTGGTAATGGGGCTAGTTTTGTCAGAGACAGTAAGGTTGGCTTAGGACAGAGCAGGGTTCAGAGCTGTTATGCATAGTACTGCTATGAGTCACAAATTACTTCACAGCACATAACAACAATTCACGTTTTAAGTGATAACATCCTAAAACTTCAAAATACATGTTCATAATACACACAAAACATTTACCAAAATAGACTAGATATACCCTAGATCATAAGTCAAGTCTCACTGAATTTCAAGATTGAAATCACAAAGAATCAAACTAGAAATCAATTACATATAAAACATAAAGATAGCCAGAATATCTTCCAAATGCTTGTAACTTAAACATATTCTTAATAACTCAGGAGCCAAAGAATTAGTCACTTAGGAATTTAGAAAAGATTTTGAAATGACAGTTAATAAAAATACTCTCCAAATGTGTGGAATGTTTTATGAAGGCAAATGTTCAATGTTATCACTAATTCTAAATACGTAAGTTAGTACTTGTTTAAGTAATTGTTTAAAAAATGGACTGGATATGTTTAAAGAGCCAGGAAAAATTTATATGAATCAACTCTGGCATTGCACAACCAACAATAAAGAGGTAAGATCACCAAGGACAGAGGGTGATCCGTGCAGTTCCTCCGCTTTTCTCCTTGTGGTACCATCTGGGTAATATTTAAAGAGAAGGAATTCAAGCAGAGCATAATGTCTTATTGAGTTAAATAAATAGCTTGGTATTAAGAGGACATGTTGTTGTTAAGTGCTGTTGAGAAAGTACAACCTATAGTGACCCTATAAACAACATATCTGAACCCTGTCATACCCTGTACCATCCTTACCATCCCTGGCAGACTTGAACCAATTGTAACAGACACTGTATCAATCCATCTCATTGAGGGTCTTCTTGTATTTTGTTGACCTTACATCTTTCCAAGCATTCTGTCCCTCTCCAAGGAAGGCATTTGACTGTGTTGATCATAACAAATTATGGTTAACATTGAGAAGAATAGGAATCTTAGAAGAATTAGAAGAATAGGAATCTTAACTGTGCTAGTATGACCACACCTCAACCAAAAAGCTGTTGTCTTAACTAAGCAATGGAATGTTTAAAATTTGGAAGAGTATGTGTCAGGGTTGTCGTCTTTCTCCATACCTATTCAGTCTGTATACTGAGCAAATAATTAGTGAAACCAGAATCTATGAAGAAGAATATGGCATCAGGATTGGAGAAAGACTCACCAACAACTCATACAAATGACACAGCTTTGCTTGTTTAAAGTGAGGAAGATCTGAAATGCTTGCTGCAGAAGATCAAGGATGATAGCATTTGGTATGGTTTACATCTCAACATCAAGAAAACAAAGATCATCCCCACAGGACCAACAGTCAACATTATACTAGATGGCAAAAGAATTGAAGCTGCAAAGATTTCATCTTTGAATCAACAGTCAACACCCTCGGTACCAGAAGTCAGAAAATCAGGAAATGTATTGTATCGAGCAAGTCAGCTGTAAGGGACCTCTCCAAAATGCTGAAAAACAATGATGTCAGTGTGAAGACTGAAGTGCTTTTCAGTCCATGGTCTTCTCATTAACCTGTATCAGAGAGTTATACAATGAATAAGAATGACAGAAGGAAAACAGATGCCTTTGAGTTGTGGAGAAGTATACTGCATATCCCATGAACTGCCAAAAGAACAAACAGATATGTCTTGGAAAAGGTGCAGCCAGAGTGCTCCTTGGAGGCATAGATGGTAAAGCTGCTTCTTTCATACTTTGGACATGTAGCTAGATGGGGCAAATCCTTGCAAATCGTGCTTGGAAGATGAAGGGTCAGCAAAGGAGAGGAAGACTCTCAATGAGACGGATTGACAGTGACATCAGCAATGGGCTTGAGTGAGTCAGAAATGATGAGGATGACAAAGGATAGGGTAGAGGTCAGATTGGCTGTTCATAGGTTGTTCTGAGTCATGCTTGGCAGCACCTAACCACCACTACCACAACCACCACATACACACAGTATATGAGACAAAGCTTTGCCATCTCTGCCTCCAAGGAGCATTTATCCAAGACATACCTGTTTGCAGTTTTGGCAGTCCATGGAATAGTCAGCACTCTTCTGCAACACCACAACTCAAATGTATTGATTCTTCTCCTGTCAACCTTACTCAGGTGCCCACATCTCAGATGCCTAGCAGGAGACTGGAAACGATGACTTAAATTAGGGACATCTTAACCTTTAAACTGATATCAATGCTCTTCAGGACTTTGGAGAGGTTTCTGACAGCAGACTTTCCCAATATTGTATACTTCCAGATATTATTGCTAAGACTAAGGGTATTGATTGTAGATCCAAGCAAGATTAAACCATTGACATTTTCAATCTTTCCTCTAAGAATGGCTTTTTCTAAGAGGGACTGAGGTGCCTTTAATTTTCAGAATGAAATATTGGATAAGGACCAAGATATCCAAAGAAAATTTTCTAAAATTCAGCATAATCATTCTTTTACATCCGCTACCAGCTTCTGTTGGATATTCTTTTGCTCCAACAGAAGATGGGAATTAGGGAAAAATACCATTAATATCATATGCCAGAAAAATACTGCAGAAGACCATCCATATGTTAGAACAGTACATGGACAGAGAACTGCCAGTTCAAGTTGCATTTAGAAGAGGCTATAGCACCAGGGATATTTTTGCAGATGTTAGATGAATCCTTGTTGAAAGAAAATCCTAGAAGAATGTCTATTTGTGTTTTAGCTATGCAAAGGCACTTGACTGTGTGGATTATAACAAACTCTGGCTAATAATGAGAAGAATGTGAATCCCAGAAAATTATGCTCATACAAAGCCTATACCCTACACCAAGGAGTTGTATGATTAGAGCAAGGGAATGTTGCATAGTTTAAGATCAAAAAAAGTGCATCAGGGTTGTATCCTTTCTCCATGCCTATTCATTCTGTATAGTGAGCATATTATTTGTTAAGGTGGATAGACTATATGAAGAAGAATGTGGCATCAGGATTGGAGGAAGACTCATCAATAAGATTCATTATGCAGATGTTTTAACCTAGCTTGCTGCAGGTGAGAATGTCAAGTACTTACTACAGAAGATCAAAGACTATTGCCTTCAATATAGATTACATCTCTATATCAAGAAGATAAAAATCCTCACCACTCGACAGATAAGCAACATCATGATAGATGGAGAAAAAATTGACATTGTCAAAGATTTCATATTACTTCATCTTACAGTAAACATCCTTAGTAGCAGCAGGAAACATACTGCATTGGGAAAGCCGCTGTCAGGGACATCTCCAGATTATTGAGGAGCATTGATATCACTTTGAAGACTAAGGTGTGCCTGTTTCAGGCCATAGTCTTTTCAGTTACTTGCCATGAATCTGAATAATGACTAGAGATGATGTTTTTGAGTGGTGGTTTTGGAGAATAGTACTGACTATCCCATAAACTTCAGCAAAAACTGATATTTCTTAGAAAGATGGAGCCAAAATATTCCTTAAAGGGAAAGAAGGTGGATTTTCATCCATACTTTGGACAAGTTGCTAGCAAATGCTATTTCTTGGAAAAGGACATCATGCTTGCAAAGGGAGAGGGTCAGCAAAAGAGAAGAAAACCCTCAACAAGGTGAACTGACATTGTGATTGCAGCAATGGGCTCAAGTCTGTCAAAGACGATGAGGATGCAGAGGATAGGACAAGGTCCCGATCTGTTGCTTTTCGGGTCTCTGTGAATACTACTCAACTCAGCAGCACCAAACAGCAACAACACTGGATTCAAAGTGGAACAATTCTAAAGCTCACCTGATTGGTAACCATTCTATTTTCATCCAGCCACAATGCAAGCTTTACTGAGAATACTGTCACTGGAGACCTCAGAAAAGTTACCACCGTTTAAATAAACTATCATGAAAGGAGCGCTGCTTGTACAGTGCTTAAGCACCTGAGATCCACATGTTAAACCCACTAACTGTGAGAGAAAAATGTCTGTACCATATAGATTTACTATGAGTCTTATTAGGAATTTAAAAGACTTCAAGAAGTCTGTCGGTTTTGTCTTTTTTGTTTTGCTCTTTTTTTTTAAAAAAAAGTTTGAAGTCTCTCTCAGGGAGGAGTGATAGGGAATGGCAAAGGATACACTGACAAAGAAGATTAATCAGAACTGGCTTTGACAAGTACTGTGGCATTTGGACAAAAACAAACTGGGAGGAGGGTAGAGAGAATAGTGCAACAATGAATGAGTGGAAGCCCAAAATCTCTGTAGTTTATGAAAATTAATAAAATATAATTATAGGAAAAAAAAGGCTTAAAAACAAGCTAAGCATAAGTTGTTACTTTTAGGTGTTGTCGAACTGACTCCAACTCATGGTGATCCTGTGAACAACAGATCTGAACCTTGCCCTACCTATCCTGCACCATTCTTACCGCCTCTGGTACGTTTGAGCCCACTGTAACTACCTGCACAAACAATTCCAAATGTATGTCCTGGAGAGGGTGAAGCCAGGCTGCTCTTTGGAGGCAAGGATTCTGAAGCTTCGTCTGACATACTATAGACATGTTGCAAGGAAGGACCAGTCCTTGGAGGGGCACGTCATGCTTGGGAGGATAGAGGGACAGTGCAGGAGGGGAAGACCCTGGATGAGATGGATTGAGTCAGTGACTGGGGTAATGAGGGTAGGTGTGTCAGAGACAGTGAGATTGGCACAGGATAAGGCAGAGTTTAGAGCTGTTGTACATAGGGTCACTATGAGTCACATAATAACAACAACTTAAATGAAAAAAAAATGTGATTAGCTACATAAGATTTACTTGGCAGAATTACCTGTTTAAGGGAAAGCAGAGGAAGGCAGAATCTTAAGAGACCATATCACATGCCGATATTTATAAAGGAGAGAGGGAAGGAAGGTGAGCTGAGCAGTAGCAGGAGTCTCGTGCTGCAATGCAGTTCCAGGGAAGTGTAAGTTCAGGTTGGAAGCCTTCAGGCTAAAGTTGCTTATCAGAAGAATACTCCTTCACAGGGAAGGACAATTAGTCCTATTAGTTCACCTGCTCTGCCCTGTCATCTTCTGTTTCCTTCAGAAAAGCTAAGGAACAGCCCATGGCAATTTCAGTGTTGGTATAAAAATGTCAGTGGTATCAGAGTCACAGCTGCCCCTCCCCCCACTTGATGATGCTCCCCCCACAAGAGATCTGTGTAAGGCATTTACATGGCCCAGTACCATTGTTGCTGTTGTTATGTGCCATCGAGTCGCTTGTGACACATAGCGACCCTATGTACAAGAGCCCTAAATGCCGTTCTATCCTGTACCAACCTAGCCATCTTAAATGCACTTACTCCCACCACTCCACTCACAGAATCGATCCATCTCATCCAAGGTCTTCCTCTCCATCGCTGCCCCTCCACTTTCCCAAACATGATGTCCCTCTCCAAGGACCAGTCCCTCCTTGCAACATGCCCAAAGTACGTCAGACGGAGCTTTAGAATCCTTGACTCTAAGGAGCATTCTGGCTTCACCCTCTGAAGGACAAACCTGTTTGTTCTCCTAGCAGTCCATAGTCTTCTTATTAAATGCAGCTATTGAGGGGGCAAGTCCCCATTGTCCCTGTGGCCCTGTCTTTCTGAAGGAAATGAGAAGAGAGAACCCCCATAAACCCTTACTGAAGTTGATCTAGGTCACAAGTGGTACTCATCTCGATCCTCATAGTCTCATTTTAAATTTACCACACATTCAGTTACATCAGCAGTTCTTGCTGACATACTTGATAGCATCTTCCAAACTTTGATTCTTGAAGTGCTTGAACCCTGAGTAATCATGCTCTCTTCTTACTATGGTGTTGCTGTGTGTCTCTTCACAGAAAGCACTTAAGTGGATCTCCTGGGATGGAGACAAATTCTTCTCTGTCCCCATGGTGCAAAAATAGTTCTACCTTCTCAGCATAGTCAGTGTGCATGCCTGCTTGTCCCTGAACACAAAAAGTCCAAAATGTCTCTGTGGCAACCATTTGTGCATCTCCATGGGATGCTCACTCTAGCTTCTGGCAGGCATCATGTGCCCCCTTTGGAAATCTGAAGCACTGCACTTACAAGAGGGAAGAGATTCAGGACAGGAAGTATAAAGACATCCAATAGCTTCTTGAGAATGATGGTAAATGGAGCCTCTGTTGTTTCTAGACTCAGATAATCTTGCCGATGGACACACGGCACCATATCAATGTCTAAATGAATGAATACTCTGCATCCCGAAAGACGTAGCTCAATCCTTCAGAATGTTGGCTCAAAGCTGAGATTTTAGCTGTGTCTTTGGGAGACTGCTGCAACATTGTAAGAGGCTGGCTACAAATTTGTAGCTGCTGTGTGGTGCGAGTGTTAGAACCAGTGGATTCCATGGCTATGGTTGTATTCTTGTACCTTCTTCATTTTAAGTAGTTGGATTTTGTATTCCAGGTTGTGACTCTTAGATGATGTTGCTAGCTGTGTCTCTCCTGGTAGAAAAGCAAACCCATACCTGGAATAGGAAGCTGTATGTGTATGGGATGAACAACTGACATTTCCATGATAGAAGAAACCCATTTTAATCAACTCACCACTGTTAACCACTGGTTAACCTTCTTGAGGGAAGAATAATACCATATTGCAGACTGTGTTGTCTCAGTGGCTGATGAGTTAGACATTCACAGACTACAGTAGCTGATTTGGATCAGCTTTGGTACATGAAAATTCATTGTATTAAGTCCAGTTTTCTGATTCTGCCACAAAGCTGCTCCATTTACTTGCCTATTCTACCGTTTGGAGAATCTGGTGGCAGAGCATAGCCAATTTCAACTGGTCAGTTCCTAAATAATTTTAGTTTATTTGCATGCATTTGTTAATTCTCTTTTATGATGAATGCTTCTCTGTCTAATATAAGAAACAGAAATCTTCATGTTATATATCCACACTTGGTGTCCATGGATATGCCTCTGTTCCAGATTTTATTGTCTCTGATCTTCCATTTATTTCCCATCCAGACCCCAAACATAGGCCTGACCATTAGCAACTGCCAAGGAAACAGTACACATTCCCACCTAGAGATAGTTCTCCTCACAACATGAATGATCAAGTGTCCTAATTTCAATTCTAAATTAGATATTAAAGAGTTTCTTTTGCTCTTTTCTTCAAGGACACTGCTGATGTGGCTTTAATGTGGTCACCACTCTTTTTTTTTTTTGGCTTGCATTCATTGACCAAACTGACCCACCTATCTGTAAACTAAGCTCATGTTTTTCCTACTCCTTCAGAAAGCCCACTCCCACCAACCCTCACCTTTTATGTCAGGCTGGGTCCAGTCAAGCAGAAACCCACATATATTAGTCTGAAGAGGATGAGTGAGTTATCCACTAAAATAGGCAGTGAGAGTAATGAGGAAATCTAAGGAGGAAGTAAATAAAAGAAACTACAGTTCTAAAGAAGACAAGAACAGGAGACACAATAGTCAGCCACTTCCTCTAAGACTAAAATAGAACCTTCTAGAAAGAGACCACATAATGATGCCAGGGGAAGCAGTGCTGCGTGGCAGCAGCAGATACTGGCACATTCATGCTGTAAGAGCTTGGTGCTGAAGGAGTCTCAGAAGCGGCAGGAGTCCAGCAAGGGAGGACTCTGGAGCTTGTAAGCAGAGCTTTGCTTCAGCAATGTTTCTGCACACTTTCTCTTAGGGCAAAAAGTACCTCATTACCATCTGTAATAGGAAAAATACACTTAAAGGACCCAGGTAAGCTTTCACAGAGCTATCCAAAAGAATTGATTTAGAGCTGAGGGTCAACATATGACTGATCCTTATCTCCAAGAATCATAGGTTTGCTGGAGTGGTCTGCTGGTGCAGCTGGGATGGTTGGATGCTATATTGGCTACATGCTCATACGGTTTACTTGTGCTCTCTAGCTTGTTTTAGTTTAATCCAGGAAGCACCATACTGCTTGTTGTCATTGTGTGCCCTCGAATAAGAATCAACTCATAGCTGACACTCCAGCAGGTTTTCAGAGGCAGTTAAATGTATGGGAGAAGATTGCCCATCCTGCTCCTGCAGTGCAGCTGGTGGATTCAAACCGCCTACCTTTGGGATCGCAGCACCGCTTCTTATCACTAGGCCACCAGAACTCCCTACCATGTGGCTGGACCTCTAAATGTATCACTGGAGTCCAAGTCATGATTCGTTGTCACTTGTGCCAGTCTAGATTTTCAAAGCTAATCATATGATATATGAATATTGGTGTCTCCTAACAGACCAGATAACATGCTAGGAGCTGTTTCTCAAAACATGAATAATTCTCAGGTGTTTATGATGTAGTTTTGCTCTTAAGTCTAAAAGTCTGCAAACTGCTTCTTCCTCCATGACCTGTCATCAAGTACTGTCCTCCATCATTTCCTACCACAACCACCATCACCAAACACAATGGTGATGCTAGATTTTATGGCCAAGTAGCAAGGCTGCTGCACTGCACCTCAGACTTGCTGTAGAGCCTTTTCTGGGTCTAGCAGTTTTCTGTATCTCCAGGTCTGTCAGCCTGATAGCATTCCTACATGTGAAATGAGTTGCCCCCAGATCTGCAAAGGTCTAGAAGTGGGTGCTCCTTTAAAAGTGATGACTAGTGAAAGATGCAGTGATTTTTCTTTTGTTTCAGTTGTTATTGTTGTGGGCCTTGGATTTGGAGCCAAGTCATAGGTGACCCTTCAGTGAGCTTTCAGAGGCAGTAAATCACAAGGGAAGAGCTTCCTCATCCTTCCGCAGAGTAGCTGGTGGATTAGAACTGCGTCCCTTAGGGAAAGCACCTTAGCTCCTTACCACTAGGCCACAAGTATCACTCGAATGGCAAGTCAAAGTCCTCCTATGATTTACCATAGATGGAGCTCCAGTTAGATAGCTAGAAGATGTTGCATTCTATTCTATTGATCTAGCTGTCTTTCATTGAACCAGTACCATGCTGTCTTGACCACCACGGCTGCTGCTGAGTGAAATACCTCAGACACAAAAGAGCAAGTATTGCATAGTGCCACTGTTGTAAAACAGGACTGACATAGGGGTTGGGGGGAGACTGAGAAAGATGGGATAAATTATGTATGCTGCTTTGAAACAGGAGAGAGAGACAGAGAAAGAGGGAGGGAGGGAGGGAGGGAGGGAAGGAGGGAGAGAACACACTGTTTAAAAGGTATATATTATTAGGTATTATTGTCATGACATGAGTCCAGAACGAAGGGTGCATAGTGGAGTAGACTTGAGGGAGGGATTGTATAATAATGAAAGAATTTTTCTTTTACTTTTCAAAGAGAAGAACGAACTAGAGGGAATTGGTGGAATGAATGGAAATCCAAAATATCTGTAAATGTTCATTAAAAATAAATAATAATAAAAAAAGATGTTGCATTAGTTTATTTCAAAGTGTAAAGTCTCTGTTTACCTGGAAAATTAGTACATCAAGGATATGAGTGAATGTTTGTGTGTATATGTTTGCCACTAGGCAGAATGAGCCAAAAAATTACATTTTCAAATTCACTTGAGTATATGGTTTGCAAGCCATCATGGATAATTTCAATGTAACTAATATAGCTACATCAGAGTTATCAACTAGGACTGATAGCCCTCTGCTGATGGGCTGAGGAGCCTGAAGCAAATCATCTATATTCATTTGTTTTAACACAGCCTTCAGGGCACTGTGAGGTTAGAGAGACTTTTCTCAAGTTATGTTCTGTGGAACACTAGTCCCATAGCTTGTGAGTTGATGTTGGGAGAGAAACAGTTAGAAGTTTGGCAGATCTAGATTCTCAAAGCTAATCATATGATATATGAATATTTGTGTCACTTTTTAAAAGGAGATCACACATGGTGCATGTGGTGACATGTGATGCATTTCTCAGATCTTGGTGAAGAACTTAGTGCCCAGGTCTTGAGAGTGCAGACAGCCTGTAGTTGTCAGAACTTTTCAGAAATTGCCTTAATATCAGAGAACTACTTCACTTAAAGTCGTATTCCTTTGTGTAATGCCTCATTCCGTAGATTGGTCAGGACTAGAATACAAACTTGTCCCCCAGTCCATCTCAGGGCAACTCTGCAGGATTATCCCAACTCCAGAGTTCCCAGTGGTGGTGGCTAAGACTTTAGCTGGGTTTGCATAGTAAACTTTTTCTCCACTATCCAATTCCTTTGCACTTTTGGTCAAGGATTCTTCTGAATAAACATCTTGCAGGCCACAGTCTGCATCAGGGAGAATCCAGTTTGGATACGCCATTTCCCAATTCTTTTGCCATCTGAAACCCTTTTTCATAGAATGTCTTACACGAGTTTAGTGTTTGTGAAGCACATTTCACAGGCTGTAAATCATGTGTGAGTCTGAGTAAGTACTTATGTGGGAAATTGGGAAAGATTGAATAGGACGTAAACCCCAGTTCATTAATTTCATTGAAATTTGAAACCGGCCCAATTTTGAGATGAAACTCTCTAGCACTTCAAGTAGATAATAAAATCCATAATCTATTGAGATAGAGGAAAAGAATCTAAATATTAATGTGTACAATGTGAATATTGATTTTCCTGTAAAATATTTACATCGCTAAGATGCTAGCTGGTATTTGGGGAAAGGTACTAATTTTTATCTGCTAAATACAATCATTTATATTAACAATTGCCTTTAGATACTTTCATAAGACAAAAGTAAAAAGTACGATAAAAGGCATTGAAAAGTTATTTTCTAAGAACATAAAACTAGAAAAAAATCTGATTATAAAAAAAATCAGATTATAATACATTTACTTCCTGAAATATTTGTTTGGTGAGCCATTTACAAATGTCATTTCAAGATGTAATAGTATTAAAGGAGCTGGTCTGAAAGACTACACCTAAAAGATCAATGAACTCCAAGAATCCACCAGGAGCTCTGAGGGAGAAGGAGGAGCAGCCTGCTCCTTTGTGATTTATAACTTCCAGAAACCCTCTGGGGGGTTAGCTCTCAGTCAGCTCTAACTCACTGGCAGTGTGTTTTGAGGTAAGAGCAAAATGCCTTATCAGGAGAGAGCAGGTTCCAAACAAGACATGGATATACCTGAAGTCAGCTTAGCATCAAGCAGTGAGTTGGCTTATCTCGTTATTACTTTGGACAAAAAGGCCTGCCTTGAGCATCAACTCTTTTAAGGTCTATACGGAATCAAATCGATGACAGCAACTCAGAAGATTAGGTAAGAACCTGAGGGGGAAGTGATTTTATGTTAATGAGGGAGAAATAGCTCAGAAAAAGATGAGCATGGCTGTACAATGCTTAAGCATATAATCAGTATCACTAAATTGTACGTGTAGAAATAGTTGAATTAGTGCATAGTTTGCTGTGTGTATGCTCAACAATAAAATTGAGGGGGTAAGATTATGAAATGAGATGTGTACAGCCTCTCCAAATTTGGCTTTGGAAGGAGTTTGCTTCAGCCCTCTTGAACAAGCTACTGTCTATGGCGCACAAGAGCCCCACTCCTAATGAGGCGATGCTTAGCAGAAACACACTGTGAATCCAAATAGCAGATGGCAACACTGTTGAGTAGGCTGGCAGTCTGATGTCTAGCCACCAACTGGCAGGAATCATTATTAAACTGATTCATGTGCCCAGAGAAAAATCTCCATAGAACTTTCAGCAAATGTGAGTGGCAAAATATAATGGAATCTGCTCTTCCTTTCTACTATGGATACTACCTGTGTTTTCTGAAATAGTCTTCCCCAAGGCTCTGTACACAAATAGAATGTGTTAACTGCAAGCTCTGTTTTTTGCATGCATATGTACTTGTGTACCTTTAACAAAATGGCAAAGATGTCTCTATTGAATACCTTTCACTCAAAGAAAACGGTTTTGTAGCATTCACACTATGGATTAACAGAAAATATTTAAGGAAAGGTAAGCACTTAAGATATTCTTGAAGTAAAGATTCTAAATCAGTGTTGTTGTGCATCTGACAAGTGAAGATATCCTGTTTCACAGGATGAACTAATTGCCTAAATTTGCACATAGTCCATCTATCCAAGGCAGACAACTCACCCCTGGGTGAAAATTCATTATAATAATACCTCATTAGGAACAAAGACTGAATGCCTCCAGCTTTCACAGCTCTCTGAACAGTTTTGTACAAGCAAAATAATAAAACTTGAAAGTATTTATTTTAAAAGTTCTGTCTTTGCAAATCCAAATACTGAGCAAATAGCACTTTTATCCCTTGCAAATGCAGGAGAGCTATTATTTATCACCAATGAAGCCAATGGCTTCATCTCTATACATGAATAAAGATTTAAGGTGAGGTTTTTATTTGGAGGTGGGGGGGAAGCAACTTTTCTTTCTTTATAAACAGGGGGAAAGAATACAGTTCTGACGATCTTTAAATCTTTATTAAGCTAAAAATATCGTCATTAAACTTGCTTTCTAAAATTAAGACACTAGATTACTATTACATCATGTATAAGGGTGGCAAAAATATTTAAGCTCTGAATTGCTAATGAGAAAGGTGGCAATTTAATCTCCTCACGAGGTCACTCAGAAGTAAGGCCTCGTGATCTTCAAAAAAGGTCAAAACACTCATCACACGAGAAGTTACCAAGAATCAGAATCTCCTCAACAGTCTTTAAATTACAAAAGCAATAGTCAAATGTTGGGCAAATGTTATTCCCCATACCACAATGAAGGTTTTATTATATGTCTGATCTGTGGCATATTTTAATGAAAGTTTAAAATATCTTTTCAAGAAGTGGAAAAATCCTTTTAATGGGTTCCCTTTTGCTGTAGCAATTTACTAAACTAACCTAGTAAATAATAACTAACTAGGCTTAATTAACCCAGGCTGAAATATTGCCTATGGCCTCCTTGGGAAAGTGCTCAGGTGATTCTGTCAGACATGAGGATGCTTATCTTCCAGAGTTTAGTATTTTAACCTTGATAATAAGATCTAAAAGCATGCACACATACTCCCTTTCCAATCTGTCAACATTCTTTCCAAAGACAAAATAAAATAGCAGGATTCATTATACATCTTAATGTTTGAAACCAAAAAGTAAGTACATAAAAGACTGCCTCATATTTGCTTCTCTCTTGGTTGATTTACGAGAAAAAAATAGTTAAACCAATATTGGATTTCTTCATGAGAAAGGAATGCCATGTGCTAATGGAAATCTGGAAATACTGGTGCACGGTTCCTTTAAAATTGCTGGAATCTGTTAAAATATTGAACAGCTTCTCAGAACACCAAAAGTTCTGTTTTCACTAAAATTAGGTGTAGCACTGGCAGTATTTCAGACGCTTAATTTGAATAAGTCAGCCACATTACCAAAAATGAATATTCTTTCTGAGAACTGGGTATGCTGGGAATTCATTCCTCAAAATGTTGTGTGTACAAATACTGATCTTCTGTTCTCTCACTCTTCACTAAAGCGGCACTTATCAAGGTCTCCAGTTATTGCCTCCATCTGGCCAATATCAAAGTTTCATTTTCAGACTTACTGTAATTCTCAGAGGTATTAAATGCAATTGATCACCACTACCATCTTTAAACACTTTCTTGGCTTCATTTCTAGGACAGAACAGTTGCCAGGTTTTCCTTTTTCCTAACTGATAGCTTGTTGTCAGGTGTCTATTTAGCTCCTCATCAAAATATTCACCTTTTGACATCTGAATGTTATTGGATACCCTACCTTGTATACACTCTTTATGAATGAACTTTGCCGTTCTGTCACGTACACTCTATTTACACATGAACACTCAAATATATCTACTGAAACAAGACACCTACTTTGAATAAGTTTAAGGGCAATAGTAAAGGCCTTGAAATGAAATAATTATATTTTTTTCATTGATGAAGATAGAAATACGGTAGTCATTTTAAAATAGAAAATTGAGGTTTAGATAGAACCTCATTTCTATCTAACAAGATACAGCTACTAAGTCAGAATGGACACTTGCAATTTTCTTGTCCTTGTCTAATGGCCATGCTATTAACTCAATACTGTATTGTTTGTTGTTGCTATGTGCTGTTGAGTTGCTTGCAATTCATAACGACACTATGTATAAACAGCCCTAAACCCTGCTCTATCCTGTGCCAACCTTACTGTCTCTGACACACCTACCCCCATTACCCCAGTCACTGAATCAATCCACCTCATTGAGGGTCTTCCTCTCCTATGCTGTCCCTCCACCCTCCCAAGCATCACATCCCTCTCCAAGGACTGGTCCTTCTTTTCAACACCTCCTAAGTATGTCAGACAAAGCTTCAGAATCAAAACTGTACTCATTGTAAATTAAAAAAAAGAAAAGCAGGAAAAGGAAATAGCTCAGCTTGTGCATCTACAGGTCATCTGATAGAACAATATGCTTTTGAAGTTGATGGCTATGGTAATAAAGGGGCTGCAAATGTTAAATTTCTCCTATTAAAAAGGAAAAAGAGAACTGTCTCCTAATTTCTAAAGTAGAAATGAAAATAGGGCCCACCTTTCATGAGTCAAATCCATGGTAACTGTGTTTTATCATTAAATTGTTCTTTTTAGGTTAAAATAATATCATGAATGTAAAAAAATATGAACCAACATTCTTTTAAAAAAAAGGTTCAAAAAAAAAAAAAAGAAGGTTCATTTCCACTTCCATTCTATTACTCCTAGGAGGCCTCCAGGATTCAGAATTGATTCAATAGCTACAACAATAAAAAAATACCATAAGAAGAGCAGAAATGAAGAGGCAGAGAATATCTCCTGCTGGCAAGGGACAGAGAAAAGGAGCAGAGAGAAGACAGTTAAGAATGAGTTGATGTATCCCTCACTTGTTTGTTTACTTCATTAGGGAATTGAAAGGAGAGAAAGGAAATGACCTTTAGTTTCTGGGTAAAAGATAAAGAATACTCACCATAAAATTATAAAATTAAAAGATCATTGACTTTGCCATATTTTATTTTCTTCTTAAAAAGAAAAAATCATGAAGACAAGCAATTGCTGGTGCCACAAAGAAAAACTGAACAATCTGCAGTTAATTCCATGAAGCCTGTACAGTTTTACCTTCCATGGACCCTAGATGTGTTACAACTAGTCTATCACAAGAATGAGTAAAAAGGGAAAATTGGATTCATGAGGACGTATGCAGGAAAGCAATTGTGTGACAGCTTGGTTTTCAGTATACACAGCTTTGTAAACTATAATCTGGTAGCACAGTTAAGAATATTCCCCAATTCACCTTCACTACTAGATTCCCAGCTAGATGACTCGGTTATGATGGGAATACTGACCAAAACAAACAAATTCTGGGACTTCACTTATAATTTTGCCTTCTTCCTTTGTAGCAAATTAGTCATCAGATCTCCATTAGTGAGTGTCAGACCTTTTACTTTAAATAAACAGGTTGCTTCCATATATTTGTATCTCCCTGTGGATAAGAAAAAGGGATATCTTAACCATCACATAAGAAATTTGACTAAAGACTTCCTTAACAGACAGAGTAGTGCAAAGGAATGGTTTTAGAAGGTAAAGTTTTGGGGTCTCAGTTTAGATACTTGAGTTTTTGACTCAATATACTCGTTGTGTATAGTTGATACAGTCTCTCATGGGGTAGTTTTAAAGATCCAGGAGAATTAACTTAGTGATCAGATTGTCTGGTACAGATAGTTTCCAATAAAACAAATCTTTATTGTTAGGAATCTTGTTAACCATTCTAATGATGATACCAAAACTGGCTGTAATATTTTTAACAAAAAGAGAAATATGTAAGTATTTATATAGAAACCTTCCTAAATATATAAGGGATTTATCCAACAATTACTCTGTCCTACCTCCTCTATTTATGAGTCACCCTCCAATCCTAATGCCACATTCCTCTTCATAGAGTCCAGCTTCTCGAATAATTTGCTCAGCGTACAGATTAAATAGGTATAGAGAAAGAACACAACCCTCACGCACCCCCCTTAATAATTTTAAACCATGCAGTACTCTGCTGCTCTGTTCACACACAGCCTCCTGGTCCAGAAAAGGTTTCACATTAGCCCAATTACGTGCTCTTGGACTTCCATTCTTCTCAATGTCAGTCATAACTTGTTTTGACACACATAGTCAAATGCCTTTGCATAGTCAAGAAAGCCCAAGTTGACATTATTCTGGTGTTGTTTATTTTTAGCCAGGATCCAACATCAGCAATGATGCCATACTCTTTTCTAAATCCTGCTTGAATTTCTAGGAGTTCCCTATCTATGTACTGGTGCAGCCGTTTTTAAATGGTCTTCAGAAGTAGTTTGCTTGCATGTGATATTAATGATATTTTTTTGATAGTTTCCACATTCAGCTGGATTGTCTTTCTTGGGAATAGGGACAAATATGAACTTCTTGCAATCTGTTGACCAAAAAGCTGTCCTCCAAATTTCCTATCATAGACTGGTGAGCACATCCAAGGCTGCATCTGTTAATTGAAACAAGTCAATTGGCATTCCATTGACTCCTGGGGTTTTATTTTTGCCAGTGCCTTCAGTGCAGATTCCACTTCCTCCTTCATTACCATTGGTTCTTGTTCACTCAACTTTTTGAGTGTCAATCAATTCTTTCTGGTAAAGTGACTCAGGGTATTTCCTCCATCTTCTTTTGATGCTTTCTGGGTCATTCAATATATTGCCCACAGCATCTTTTAATGTTCCAACTCAAGGCTTAAATTTGTTTTTTAGTTCTCTCCACTTTAGAAATGCAAAGGGTTCCTCCCTTTTTATTCTCAAATTCCAGCTCTCTGCACTTTCCATTATAATACTTTGCTTTGTCCCCCCAAGCTGCCCTTTGAAATCTTCTCTTTGGTTCTTTTAATTTGGCATGTTTTCCTTTTGTTTTGGCTTCTTGATGCTCTGGTGCAATTTTTAGAATCTCTTCTGACATCCATTTAATTTTTTTCTTTCTCCTCTGTTTTGTAGTGACCTTTTGTTTTCTTTGTGGATAATATCCTGTATATCATCCCACAACTCATCCAGTGTCTGATCACTGGTGTTCAATGCCTCAAACCAATTCCTAAATTGATCTTGAAATTCAGATAGAATTGATTTAAATTACAAACCTCTCCAAATTATTGAGGAGTAATGATGCCAGTTGAGGACTAAGGTACATCTGGCTATAGTCCTTCCAATCACTTGTTATGCATCTGAGAGCTGGACAGTGAATAAGGGATGACAGAAGAATAACTGATGTCTTTAAACTATGGTGTTGGAGAAGAGCACTGAATATCCCATGAATAATGAAAAGAATAAACAAATATGTTTTGGAGAAGGTACAGCCAGAGTGCTCTTGGAGGCAAGAATGATGAGGCTTCACATACTTTGGGCATGTTGCTAGGAAGGGCTATTCCTAGGAGAAGGATATGATGTTAGAAAGGGTGGAGAGTCATGAAGGAGAAGATGACTCTCAACCAGATGGATTAATATGGTGACTGTTGCAATGGGCTCTACTGTGTCAGGAAGTGTGAGGATGGCACAGGATAGAGCAGAGTTTAGATCTTTTGTTCATAGGGTCACTATGAGTCCAACTCGACTCAATGGAACCTAACAACAACAACAACAACCCAACAATCTCCTCTATTTTCTTTTACTTTATTAATGATTCAAGGAACATTTACTAGATGGGTTAATTTCTGGGTTCTCAATTCTGTACCATTGGTCCATCGTTGTACCAGTTTGGAGTGACTTCAAGTGCTTAGAAAGTATATCCCCTTACAGTTCGAAAGAGGAAGCCAGGAAATGTCAAGATCCATCTTACACAGTGCTTTTAGCCTTTTTTTAAAAATCCAACTTGAATTTCTGGCAGTTTTCTGTTAATGTATTGTTCCAGAAATTTTTAAAAAATAATCTTCAGAAGATTTTACTTTGATGTGCTAACTACCATCAGCTTGAAATCTAGGGAAGTTATAAAAATAATACTCGGATAGCCTAGTGGCAAGATGCTGCACTGCAATCCCAAAGGCACATGGTTCGAGGGCACCAGCTGCTCCTTGAGCAGTCTCCTTCCATGCTTTTAACTGCCTCTGAAAACTCTCTGGAGAATCAGCTATGTGTTGGTTCTAACTCTGCAGTACACAACAATATAGACCTATTGCAGACCGAGGGTTCCAAAGAATGGAATAATTTTATAATTATTAATAATGAGACAAACAGCCAGGAAAGAGATAGAGCAGAGAACATAAAACAGGGGGCCAGCAGTTCTCGACTGAAAACCCCAAGTCATGTTTCTCTGTGTATTTATTGATAACAAAAGGAATTCCTTGTAAATGAAGGCTCTTTTTTTTCTCTATTGTCAGCCTAATGCTCTAGCTCAGGAAGTATTTCCCAGGAAGTAACACTCTGTACGGGGGCCCTAGCTGTCTCCTGTCTCCAGGGAACAAACAGGTTATTTTCTGGGATCTACCACAAGAGAAATCCTAACTTATAAATCTGCAATTCCTTCAATTCCTGAACAAGGATTTTCATATAATATGAAGTTTGTCTTCCCATATAGACCCATTCTAGAGATTATATTTTAATAAAGAATATGAAAAGCTATTGAAGAAGAGAATAATAAGCATCATATAAGGGACTAAATTCAAGGTTCTTGAAACTGAGGATAGAAGTATAAGCATGGAAGAGGTGGTATTTGATGTATATAATAAAGCACTAATTTAGATATTCAGATATTAGAGATGAGATTAAAAAATGAATAGGTGATTCCTTCTTTCATTCACTTTAAAATCTGTCCATTGTTTTTCCCCATGGAGATCAATCCATGTTGTGCCTGCAAGTTACTGATTGATGTGACAAGGTCACATGAAGGTGAAATGATACTAACCAGAAACATAAAGTGGTTCATAATGGTAAAACGAAGAGTTTTTGGTAATGAATGTGCAGCCATGTTATGCAAAGGTTGTATATCAAAGGAAAATATTTGAACTTTATTCAAGAATTTTCAGGAGAATTTTTAAAATACATTAACCCCATATTGAAGCTAAAATCAAAAGTTAGAAATTTCTTAAAAGTACAGGCTGGCTCAGAGAAACGTCTGTATTATAAAGATTGGGTGAATGGTATCTAAAATTCTTTCTCATATTGTTGGAGATGTGTCAGAAGGAACAAAGTCAAAATAAAGACACACAGAATAGGGCAAGACTAAGGTGATGCGAGGCAGAAAGAGACAAATGAGAAATGATGAGAGGAGGCTCCATGACTCTTCATAACTGCTTTTACCATCCACAAAGAGAAGGAAGAGTGTTAAACTAAAAGATCAAGAATTTTTGATCCATGTATCTTTTAACAATTGTACT
>NW_006399835.1:2781349-2784164 GCF_000299155.1 Elephantulus edwardii | reverse complement strand
GCAACCACTGTGGAAGGCGGTATGGCGCTTTCTCAAAAAGTTGCAAATAGAGACACCATTTGACCCAGCCATTCCACTCCTGGGAATATATCCCAAAGAGACCATAACTGACATCCAAGCAGATATATGCACATCCGTTTATCGCGGCTTTGTTCACAATAGCAAGGAGTTGGAAACAACCCAAGTGCCTATCAACAAACAAATGGATAGAGAAGCTATGGTATATTCACACAATGGAATTCTATGGTGCATTGAAAAATAAGGAACTCATGCAATATTATTCAAAATGGGTGATCCTGAAGGACATTATGCTGAGTGAAGTATCTCAGTCACAAAAGGACAAATACTGAATGGTGTCACTGTTGTAAAGCAGGACTGACCTCAGGGTTGGGAGGAGCCTGAGAAGGATGGGTTCAATAATGTATACTGCATTGAAACAGATGAGGGAGAAAACTGTTTAAGATGGAAAATTATTAGATATTTTCTTCATGACAGGTGTCCAGAGTGAGGGCTGTATAGTAGAGTGGACCTGGGGGGAGGGATTGTAGAACAATGAGGGAATTTTTCTTTTGCTTTTCCAAGAGGATAGTTTACTAGGGGGGGAGGGTTGGGAAGGGAGAAAAGTGCAACAATGAATGAATGGAAATAGAAAAATCTCTGTAAATTTTCATTGAAATTAATAATAAATTTTAAAAAAGATACAATTTAGGTTAACTGGATGGGACATCAGAAAAGGATGAAAGGTAGTACAACATGAAGAATGCTATCAATGTCACTAAATTAAACTTATATAAACATGAATTGATAGATGTTTTTGTTATGTATCTTTTCAACAACAAAAACAATTTAATTTTTAAGTTGCAAAGTCATACACCATTTATGAAATTATAGATATACTCACATCCATAGTCAATGTCACTGTATGACTTTGAGTGCCCACCACGTTAGGAAAAAAGCCTTGTGGCACAGTGTATTAAGTATTGGGCTATTAATTGAAGAGAAACAAGATCAGTCTGGAGACTAAGGTATGCCTGATCCAGACCATAGTCTTCGCGATGACTTGCTATGCACCAGAGAGCTGGACTATGATGAGGACTGATAGAAAGAGAACTGATGACTTTGAGCTGTGGTACTGGAGAAGAGTATTGAATATACTATAGATTTCTTCTCCTGGAAGAAGAAATAGGTTTGTCCTAGAAAGGGTGAGACCAGGCTGCTCCTTGGAGGCAAGGATTCTGAAGCTTTATCTGACATATTTTGGACATGATACAAGGAGGGATCAGTCCTTGGAAAGGGATATCATGCTTGGGAAGACCCTTGATGAGAAAGATTGATTCAGTCCCTGAGACAATGGGGGTAGGTGTGTCAGAGACAGTAAGGTTGGCACAGGATAGAGCAGGGTTTAGGGCTCTTTACATAGGGTCACTATGAGTCACAAGCAACTCAGCGGCACATAACAACAACAATTGAAAAGTCATTGGTTCAAAATCACCAGCCTCTCCTTGTGAGAGTGACTTATCTAGCAAGTCAATCTGCCCCCACAAAAATAACGGTTTAGGAAACCCCGTTCTGCTTTACTCTTCAAGTTCCATGAGGCTAACCTCGATTCAAGGAAACTCTCTCCCAGAGACATAAATTGCAAATAGTTACATTTTTCATCCTAGGAGCTTCCCTAGCATCAACCAACATTTCACACCCTTAGACCCTCTAATTAATAAAAGTAAAATAAATAAACATCTTCAAGTATATTGTTGCTGTTGCATGCCATCGACCCTCCAGTGGGTTTTTCAGAGGCAATAAATCACACACAAGAAGAGATTGCCCATCCTCCCCTGCTCCCACAACTAGAGCAGCAGGTGTGGGCAAACCATGTGCCTTTGGGATCACAGCAAAGTGAATCTACATATGGAAAATATGTAGTTTAATTAGAGTCCTTTCTATTATTTCTTTTTTCACAGTATCTGAATGTCATTTCTATTTCTATTATTCAAAGTATACTAAGGGAACAATTTTACCACTATAATGAAATAGAGAAGGTCTTTACGTTATCTGACTTCTTTTTTTTATTAAATTTTTAGTTTTATTTTATTCCATTTGATGAGTATTTACAGAGATTTTGGATTTCCATTCCTTCATTGTTGCACTTTTCTCGCTGCCCACCCCTCCCCTCTAGTTCACTCCTCTCTTTGAAAAGTAAAAGAAAATTTCTTTCATTGGTGTACAATCCCCCGCACACCCCACCTTACCACCCCGAGTACACTCCACTATGCAACCTTAATTCTGGACTCTTATGATAATCATAATACCCTATCATATATCACTTTTAAATTGTTCTCTCCCTCATCTGTTTCAATGCAGTATAAATAATTTATCCAGTTTTTCTCAGTCTTACCCCAACCCTGTTGTCAGTTCCATTCTACATCAGTGGCACCATGCCGTATTTGTCCTTTTGTGACTGAGATACTTCACTCAGCCTAATGTCCTCCAGGGTCACCCATTTTGAATAATATTGAATGAGTTCCTTGTTTTTCAATATGTCATAGTATTCCATTGTGTGAATATACCACAGCTTCTCTACCCATTTGTTTGTTGATGGGCACTTGGGTTGTTTCCAACTCCTTCCTATTGTGAGCAAAGCCACGATAAACATGGGTGTGCATATATCTGCTTGGATGTCAGTTATGGTCTCTTTAGGGTATATTCCCAGTAGTGGAATTGTTGGGTCAAATGGTATCTCTATTTGCAACTTTTTAAGAAAGCGCCACACCATTTTCCACAGTGGTTGCACCATTTTACACTCCCACCAAGAGTGAAT
>NW_006399835.1:2779334-2781249 GCF_000299155.1 Elephantulus edwardii | reverse complement strand
ATTACATATGAAATAAATAGAAAAGTAATTGGAAATTTAGTTAACATAGTGGATCTAATGCAAGCAAAAATTGTATAAGGAAGCATCCTCCTAAATTATGCATTCTGTGTCATTCCAACAGAATTCTGTTCTGTCTGTCTCTCTAATGTTTGTGTCTTCCTCAAAGATTTTCACTCACTTCCTCCCTTAAGAGTTAAAAAAAAAAGTTTAAATCTGTTGAACTGCATTTATGGTTGTAATCCGCAAGAGACATCACTTAATACCTTTATTCACAACCATTTTGGTGCAATGAAGCTTTTATAAAATTATTAATATCTATAGGAAAGAATTCTATGGGTGATTTTAATTATAAAATTATTCAGTGGGTACATGACGTTATATATATATGTGTATGTATGTATGTGTGTGTATATATATAAAACAGCGAAACAAAATCTTGCCAAACTAGTAAGCAACTGAAAGGGTAGCAATAGAAGACAGGAGTTTCATAATAAAAAATGTGTACATACTTCCCGATAATAAGGTTTACGTTATTTGTGAAAAATAGAAAGGGTAGTTTAATGATCTGAGAATAGGTTGTCTCCTCTAATTAAAAACAAACAAAAAATCCAAACAAAACTTTGTGGCAGATGCACTCACACACATAGATAACAGGACAAAATATAAACCAAAACAGTTCTATTTCAACTCTTGTCACTGTTGTTAGGTACCATCAAGTCTCTAAAACTCATAGCCGTCTTGAGAACAGCAGTTCTGAACCTTGCTCTATTCTGTGTCACCCTAATTATTTCTGTTCTGCTCAGGCTCACTGTCATAGTCACTATGTCAGTCCATCTCGTTGGAAATCTTCCTCTGCTTCTCTGTCTTTCTACCTTTTGCAGCATGTTTTCTCTCTCCAAGGAATGGTTCTAAAAATATGCCCTAAGTAGGTGAGATACAGTTTTGCCATTCTTGCCTCTAGGGGGCACTGTGCACAATCCTCAAAAGAGATTTGTTTGTTCTTTTCGAAGACCCTGATATATTCAATACTCTTCAGCACCACAATTGAAAGGCATCCTCTCTCAGCCTAACCCTATAGGGCATATAGAACTGCCCCATAAGGTCTCCAAGATTTTAAGTTTTGCAGAAGCACACTGCCACATTATTCTCCTGCAGCATGATTGATGGGTGGAAACCAACTTTTTGACTAGTAGCCAAGTATTCTTTTAACCACTGCACCACCCAGACCTGCTTAAATTAACTATTAGTTCCTATTGTGTTGTTGTGTGTTATCAAGTCAGAACCAATGCTTAGAAGACCCTCCAGTGAGTTCTGAGAGGCAGTAAATAGCAAAGGAGGAGATTGAACTGCATGCTTTTGAGATTGCAGTGCAGCTTCTTGCCAGTAGATCACCAGAGCTCTCCCCAGCCTATATTTATAAACATATATATATAAATATCAAAGCCATCAGTCTCACACTATTACAATGTCTGCTTATTTCCACCTCAGCCTCATCCTACTCTTGCCATTAATTTACTTATTAAAATCAGATACCTGGAAAGTATTTTAACTTGTCATTTTTCCTAATCTTACACAGTTAATTAGTAACATTTTCTAATTATAGTCTACCAACTAAATTTCTCTTATTGTTGATCTTGTATGTTGTTACAACAGCACAACAGAATTTTTGTCCAGCCCCATAAAAATGAATAAATAATTTAGCTTAACTAGAATTATGCCCTTTTAAAATCTAACTAAGTAGGCTCAACAATAATAACAGGAACTCAAAAGATTAGGTAGAATCCTTAAGATACAGCTTGGAAGAATGCTGGAAGTCCTAATCCACAACATAAAGAGTCTTCCAAGTATCCTGAAAAACCTACTACCAGGAGAAGATAAAATAGATGAATGGGATCCTCTAAGAATCAAATCCCTA
>NW_006399835.1:2777654-2779206 GCF_000299155.1 Elephantulus edwardii | reverse complement strand
ATTTTTTTATCAAAATGAAAGCATGACTACCAAATGCCCTCAAATAATAAAGCCCTAAACATTTTTCAAAACCAATCACATGGGAATGAATTGATGACAGTTTCTAATAGACATACATTTTGATTACAAAGCATGTTAATACAGGGTTGCTATGAGTCGCCTACGACTCAATGGCACTTCACAACAACAACAGCATAGAGATCAGTTGGCCTAGTGGACAGAAATTGATGCTACCAAGCCAAAGGTGGGGGACTTAAATCCACGGCCCTCAAGCTGTTTTTAATTGTTGGGGGGTTTTTTGTCAAACATTCTTCTGGGTTGTATAGCCCTGGTCTGTCCACTTGCTGTACAGAGGTTGTTCATGGTTGTTGTGAAGCTGAACACTGTAATGTGTCAAATGTGATGATGGAGCTCCCCAATTAAAACAAGCTTGGAAGCAGGAGTGGCATCCACTTCCAAAACAGCTTGCCTCCAGAAACTCTGTGAACTAGGAGAAAAGATGAAAATTATATAGTGTCCAGGTCTTTAGTTCATAGGGTCACTTCTGAGTTGCCTACGACTCAATGGCACTTAACAACAACAACATGATAGCATTGCTGTGTTGATTGTGGAGCCAAGAAAACTGGTGAATATTTTCGTGGGCTACAATTCAATCTATAACAGACATGTAGATAATACTATAGTCAAACATGGCAAAATACACCCTTGTTTTTCTTTTTCAAATATTCTAGAATATTTACCAAAATATACCAAAGCAAATCTCCATAAATTTCAGAGAATAGAAATCATGGTACATTATCTGGACAAAGTGAATTATTATATAATGATGACATAAAGATAACTTTTAAATTCCTAAATGTCTATAAATTAGTAATATGATTCTAAGTAAGCTATAAACAAGCACAATGGAAATCAGAAATAGTCACGATAAGAAATGAAGGTTAAATTGAAATATACATTTTAATTAACAGGTAAATTTGTTGTTGTTATTGTTGTTGTTGTTAGGTGCCATCGAGTTATAGACAACTCAGAGCGACCCTATGAACAAAAGACCTGAACACTTGTGTCACTTTCATAGTTTCTCCAAATTCATAGAGTTTCTAGAGTCAATCTATTTCAGAAGTGGATACCACTCCTGTTTCCAAGCTTGTTTTAATTAGGGAGCTCCACCAAATACTGTCAACCATGGATAACCAATATTACATTTGACTAATCAGTGTCACAGTATTTAGCATCACAGCAACCACAAGTTACCTCTGTACAGTAAATCAACAGACCACTCCTATACCACTTAGAAGAATGTTTGACCAAAACCAATTAAAACAGGTAGATTTAGACATGAATAATTTATAGCGGCTAGCATCACAAAATGAAAGGCTCTGAGACATAATGTGCCTGCTAAGAAAATAATACACCACCACATACAATTAATTTTCTTGCCAAAAAAAGTAGAAGACTAGCCAAATATGACCCTTCCTCTATAACTAATCACTATCAATTAAAAAGGAGTGCAGAAAACAGAGTTTGTTGTTTTTGTTATGTGCTGTCAAGT
>NW_006399835.1:2750292-2776994 GCF_000299155.1 Elephantulus edwardii | reverse complement strand
AATCTTTGTCTTCTTGATATTGAGCCTCAATCCATATTGGAGGCTGCAGTTGACAGAAGACAGAGGACCATACTAAATAATACCTTGGCATTACTATCAGCAAAATCCAGACAAATGAAAGAGTCTTAAGGACAAATGTCATTTGTGTTATTGTGAGTAAACTAAAAGGAAAAAAATAATAATTACAGGAGACATGGTATTTTTTTAAAAAAATATATCAGCCACTCATATTGTGTGGATGTGTTGAATTTTGACAAATAAAGTACCTATACAAACATATGAAAAATATGAATGAAAGTTGGAAATTTAAATCATGACTGCCTATTTGATGAAAATAGAAATAAACAAAGAAAAATAAACCCTTGTAACCTAGTCACTTCTGACTCATGTTACCCGACCCTTGATAATATTTTTGAGGCTGTAAATCTTTACAGGAGGAGATAGCCCATCTTTCTGCAAAGGAGTGAGTGCTTTGGGGATTGAAACCTCCGTCCTTTTGATTTGTCTGATACATTAAGGAATTATTATTGCTATTCTTTTCATCATTATTAATAGTAGAGTTAATGGTATTGCAGCTATGTTAAAGAGTTCTTACCTTTTAAAGAAAAAGATGAATATTTACTGGTACATTAAATATATCAAGATGATGTTTCCTTGAAAAAAATCATGGATGATAGAATAGTGAACATGAGGATTGTGGGTTATGTGCTGCAGAGTCAGAACCAACTCATTGCTGACCCCCAGCAGGGTTTCACAGACAGTAACTAAGACAAGAGGAGATTACTCATTTTTATTCCACGGAGCAGATGGTGGATTCAAATCTGGTGCCTTTGGGTTGGCAACATAATTCTTACCACTAAACCACATGTAATTATACTGCCTCTGAAAATCCCTGGGGGTCATCTAAGGGTTGGTTTGACTCTGACTGGGGTAATAATAGTAGGTGTGTCAGAGACAATGAGATTGGCTCAAGATAGAGCAGGTCTCAGAGCTGTTGTACACTGGGTCACTATGAGTCACAAGCAACTTGATGACACATAACAACAACAGCAACAAGAAGCCACTAAATTGCCCTCAAGTATGGATGGGACAGGATTTGTGATCAGTGGGTAAAGTAACATGGAAGCTTAACATGCTGTTCTGCTTATTCTTGTAAATGTTCAAAATTCTCAATAAGCAAAGTCTTTAAATGAATACCAATTATGTACTGTTTTAAGGAACATTTCTTTAGTGTATAGGAAAAATTATTAGTATTATTCTAGTGGCCTGGTGATAAGAAGCTGCCCTGCAATCCTAAAGGAACATGATTTCAATTCACCAGCTGCTCCACAGAAGGATAGGTAAGCTCCTCCTGTATATTTTACTGCTTCTGAAAATCTGCTGGAGGATCAGCTATGAGCTGGTTGTGACTCAACAGCACACAACAACAGCATCAAAATCCCTCTCCCCAAATAAGTCATCTTACTCAGCTATAGATGTTCACATTTATAAATTTATTATTGACTTACAAGTTGATATGTTGTGTTTTTGTTTTTTTTTAAAATTACCCAGTTCAACATACTTCAAAGTTGTACAGGAAACAAAGGGCTTACTCCTTTCTCTGCTCTAACAGATTTCCCCCCCTAACTTCAATTCCAGCCATTGCTAGAAGAATTAAAGAATCACTAGTTCTTTGTCAAGAACTGGGAAAAATCTGAGATTTTAAATGTACTTGCAACTTAACAAGTTCACCTACCACAGTTTTAAGGATGCTAGCCAAAGACTGGAGACTGGGAGCCAAATGCTTTATTACAAACAGCACAGTGGGTAGCTGAGCTTTTTATCTACATTGGTTCCATTTGCCCCATTATCCCACAGGGGTGATGCAGACTGGATCTGGGCAATGTTGCCCAGTAAGGGTACTAACATTAACAGTTTGCCCACAATGGAAAGATTTCCTGGGATGTACTACCTTCCATGCTAAAATCAGGATTGTCTCAGGCAAACTATGACAGCTAATTACCCTGTGCCCTCTTGGAGTTTGTAACACAGCTGAGATACTCTACCTTAGCTAAACCCTGAGCTTTTAAAGGGGCTTTCTGCAAACCTGCCCAGACTGTGTTCCGGAAGAAGATATGATCTTTATTATCCTGAACATAAAACAAATCTTTCACCCTCAGCTCTTGCAGGCCAATCTCATTCCATGGCAAGAGGCCCACTCCATCTCCAAGCCAAGAACAGAGCATAGAAAACCCTTTGTTCTTTGAATCTTTGTTTTGTGGTGTTAGAGAAGTGTACTTCTGGCAAGAACCCATACCAAAAGTGTTCTTTTGGCATGGACTGCAGAAAGAACAAACAAGTCTGTCTTGGGGAAGTGCGACCAAGGTGATCTTTAGAGCCAAAGATGGTGAGACTTTGTCTCACATACTTAAGACATGTTGTCAGGAAGGGCCAATCCTTGGAAAAAGACATCATGTTGGGGAAGATGGAGGACCCTTAACAAAGGCGACTGACAAGATGGATTCAAGAATGTCAAAAAAGGTAAGGATGGTGCAGGATAGAACAAGATTCTAATCTACTGTTCAAGGGTCACCATGAATCTTTAAAACTCGATGGTACCTGGCATAGCAAAAGTTCTCTGTTTTCAAATAGCTGGTCTAGTTGAGATCAGGCAAACAGGGATAAGCCTGTAACCTAAGATTGACTGACTTGGGATTTATTACATCTGCAAATTGCCTTCACAGAGTCCTATTTGAATGAGTAACAAGGAACAGGAACTTCGCAAGGAAGAGCAAGGAGCAACTTTAGATTACTGTTACTGACCAGGAAAGCACCTTTCTTACCTCGACATCACACTGTCTTACAGACCTCCGAAGAAGTACTGTGTGTGGATGTCTGTATTTTAGAGCTCTTAAGAAAACATATCACTGCGGACTTACGTAGAGCTGTGTTGCTCTTCACAGGATTCAAACATGAATCCAATGGGGCTTGGTTGCAAATCAAAGGAGAGTGAAAATTTTCATGTTTTATTCAGAATCACCCATCCACCCTAATAACTAAAGCTTTGTTACAGGGTCAAAGACCTCCTCCCTTGGGATAAAATTCTTTCTCAGCAGTCTCCTTCATCCCCCAGGAAAATAGCCTTGAGTAGATGGCCTTATCAGTCACAGGGTATGCCCAGACGTGTCTAAATCCTAGTTTAGTCTGTAACTTGTTCTCCTGTTGCATTTACATAGTCTTTATGCGGAATCTCTGAGCTTGATGTCAATCAGAACACCAAGCACAATAAGCCGCCGCTCTTTGCTAAAGAGAGTATGTTTCTTGCCGAGCTGCCAAATGTACGGCTTGTAGTTTGAAACAAATGGGGATTTATGCGGCCTACTCAGTGTGCCTTCTCAAGGAACAAGCTACGGAGTTTTTGTGCTTGAAAAGGATAAGGGCAAAATACCCATTAATCATAGACATTCCAAAAAGAGCAGGCAGAAAAAATGTTGTTACTTCTTCAAGAAGGTCTGCAGGCCCAGAATGAAGTTAAAAATTAGAACTCATTTTCCAGAAAAGAGACTAACAAACCCAAAACAAGAATAGAGGCAACATTGTTGTTGTTTGTTGTTGAAACAGACTCATAGTTGACCCTGGGAAAGTTTTCAGAGGCAGTTAATGGCACCGGGAGGAGATTGCTCACCCTTTTTCTTCAGAGCAGCTGGTGGATTCGAACCAGCTTTTGGGATTGCAGCACAGGGAAAGGAATTACAGAACCCTTCCCGGTCCCTTTTACTTTCCTCAAATTAACGCTAAAGAGAACTCTGGTAAACCAGTGGCAAGAAGCTGCCACTGGAGGGTCAGCTATGGGTTGGTCTGACTCTAAGCAACAATGATCTGTAAACACAAATATACTCACACTATGAACTTCAAAATGTCAAGGAGATAGAAATGTAAGGGAAGGAAAATTAAAGGCCAATTGATTTCAGCTGCTAGCTCCACCTTCAAACCAAAGTCACCCAGTTCTAATTTACCAACTGCTCCAAGAAATATCTCCTTATGTTTGATTTTCAGCCTCTAGAATCTGACACATTAGAGGGTCAGTAATGAGTCAGTTCCAACTTGAGTTTGAGTTCATGACTCAGATAAAGAGTTATGTTGTACTCATGCAGCAAAAAGTAACCTTAAAACCCAAAATGTACATGAATTAAACGCAATGTATTCAAATAGTTGTATTGCAATTCTTAAAAAAAATGCAAACCAATTTAAAAAAACCTACCAACTTTTTGGTAAACTATCCCTAAAATAACATTTTTTAAAAATGTAAAAAGTAATTTTTTTAAATAGTAGAGAATACTAAAACACTAATATTGAAGCTACAAGATATATTTCATGTTTTTTCTTCAAAGTTTAAGATCTGTGACCCAATGAATTCTTCTCATTATTACTTTAAACAACAGCAGCAACAACAAAAAAATTGTTCTGTCTTATGTCTTGACTTGGAAAAAAAAATTTAAAAAATCGAAATGCCAAACTTGTTGAAACTCAGTCTCACAGTCAATTGGTCAATTTGTTATATGTTTTTAGGGATTTCATTTCAGAATGATATTTTCCTCTTGAGTCCCAAAATTATTTATGTAGGAGAGAATGAAGCATATAAGAAGAAATACCTTCTAGGTTTCTATTATACTTACCTCCCCAAACTAATGAATAGTTTGAGCAAGAGCAAGGCGATGTGCTTATGCCCAACTCAGATAGATGACTGTCTCTTCTATGAGATTCTGTTTTTCACTCTATGCTCTTAAGTGAAAACAATAATTAAATAAATGAATACAAGAAAAATCATTATTTTTTATCTCTTAAGAAAATAAAATGGACTTCTACAAATAGAAAGTGAAAATAAAATACAAATTATCGGCAGTCATATATAAGCCTTTTACATAGTTATATTATGCTATGGCTTCAAAAATGTAGGCAAGTATTATAACACAGGAAAAATAAGAACTATAAAAATCTTAGTTCTTGTTACTCATAGATAAAGTTATATGCAAAGTGCTATGTGAGGTCTATAAACTAAAGGCAAATATTAGGACAAGGAGATTCATATTATTGTCTGTTGGTCACAAATACTTAAAAAAAAACCAAATGGCTATTTTTCTCAATTTCTTCATCTGTTAAGTAGAAATAGCATCTTTCTAATTTTTGCACTAAGTATGTCTTTCTTTTCTTTTGTTGTGTTTTAAGATAATGTAGTGGAGACTGACTAGAGGTTTCCAAAACCCATTTCCTATTTCAGAATCAAAGGCCAAATTGAGAAAAAAAATTAAAAACCTCAAACTTATTACCATTGAGTCAGAACCAACTCACAGCTGACCCTCCAGTGAGTTTTTTTGAAGCTATAAATAATATGGAAGGAGATTGTCCATCTTTCTCCATGGAGCTGCTGGTAGGTTTGAACTAGCAGAGAGGCACTGCTGTTGGTTAGGAGCACAATACCCTATGAAATATACCACCGGAGTTCCCTCACAGACACAAACCTAGGGGGCTGATGTAACTAGACTTACCAATGGGAACTGAATAGCAGTGAGGTGTCCCTTTGAGTCCAAGGGTATTAATGGGTAATCTTCTTTCTCTAGTCTTTATTTTCTTCTCACTAATTCTGGAGGCCACATCTTTAGGATGGTGGAGCTACAATATGGAAAGCCTGGATTCCTGAGTTATCATGTGGAGGAAAGCTGCCCAACAGGAATATCTGCAAGTGACTCTTTCCAAGTGGAAAAGAAATTTTTACTAAGATTTTGAGGTTGTGTGTTACACAGCAGCATTATACACACTGCCACAGAAATTGGTGTCTTTAAAAACAATCACTGCTATAATTAAAATCCAAAGCCTGTGACATTAGCTTACCAGTCAGGCAGTATATAGTAAGACAACAAAAATAATGGAATAGGTGCCTAAAACCTTGTTATACAGACATAATATCTGGTAAAACTGTCATTTGCAATGACCTGGAAGCTGTATCACATGCCTGCTGAACATATAATTATAGAAGAGATGACAAAAAGTGTGTGCAGGTTGAGACTGGGGTTGTGGGGGAAGATCTAGAAAAGGGGCTAACCAGTTTGCAAAAATGAAGTGAAAGAGGGTGATATATAGAGATTGAAGGGCTTGCTAGGTTGAAAATTCAACCATTAGTGTACTCTCTAAATCAGAGACAATTTAATAGTGACAAGAAGCTGCACTGCAATCCTGAAGGCACATGGTTCAAGGCCACAAGCTGCTCCACAGGAAAAGGATGGGCAGTCTCCTAACATGCGATTAACTGCCTCTGAAAACATGATGGAAGGTTGGCTATGTGTCAATTCCATTTCTACAGTACACACAACAACAACAACATAAGACCTAGTAGAATGGCTTTCTTGGAAAGAATGGCACACGCCTTGTAGCAGAGAGCATATCAAAGGTGCAGTTTTCCCAACTCAGATCTGAAAGTCTCAAGGTTACCACCATTGTGGAGTGTGATCCTTGGGATTAGGAAGCAAAGAAGAACTCACGTAAAACTATATCTAGGAAATAACTTTTTGAGTTAATTAATCACATGGAAGGAATTAAAAACAAATATGTTAAATGCCTATTAAATTTTCCCATTTTAAATATTTTATTTAGTTTGCTTTCAAATAAAAATAAAATCCTGTGAAATTAGAATCTCAAATAATTGTACAAATGCCTTGCCAAGAAATAACTATTCTAAATTGATATATAATAAAAGCATTTAATTAATCCTTTTCAGTTCCTCTCATAGATATAATATTTAGATATTTGTGTGTCTGGCTATGTCAAAATGACTTTAATTTGTAGTGTCCTTATGTACAATAAAACACTAACAAATCTGGTTTTCTCAACCTCTTTTTAAGTACAGTATGATGTCAACTACTAAAAACCAGAAATTAAAAACTTTATAAAAAGTTTGACTGTTGAGATTTATGAAAAGCCTTGAGTTCTGGAACTTCTTGAGTGCATAAAGTTCTGAAAGTTATGTAACTTCCAAGACAAGCCAGTACCCAGTTCTGAGGAAGCCATAGAAAATAATGAACTGGAAGAACTTTTGCAAAGGACAAAGAGGGACCATAGAAAGCAAGGAGAGCAGAAGTAAGTCCCAATTCCAAAAGGTCCCCACGCCCCAAAAGAGCAAGTTCATACAATGTTGGCTTCCTGAGATTTTAAAACTGTTAATAGTCTATCTGTTTTTCCTATTTTAAGTTTCTGAATATCTCATTCACTCTTTCTGAACTTGCCCTGTCCTTTTTCTACTCCTGAGTATTGGAGTGGGGGTGTTAGCAGGTTGGTACATGTCTTTTTAGTTCATGGATTACAGAACATAAGAAGTAACATCCTAAACCAAATAAAAAACACACAAAATATAATAACCTTTGGACATCCTGGTTCTTGAGTTGCAAGCAGCGCTTGATGGTATCTTGAGTAGTCCCATTGAAGAGGAGGGGAATAGTGCTAAGAATCAGAGGAAACATGAAACTGGTATTTAATTGTCCAGACAAAGAGAAGGCGGTGGCAGAAACTGGTTAACTATTCACCATACACTTTTTCTCCTCCTGGGCACACAGCTAACCCACATTGCCCCATTCTTGCTGGGTTTTTTGTCGTAGTGGTTCTGGTTTTGGGTTTTGGTGTGGTTTTTTTAATTTTTATTTTTTTTTTTTCACATGCAGTTGGATTCTGGAAGGTAGCTTGTTTTGATTTAATTGAAAGTTGGGAGTAAACTGGTTATTTTTTATTTAGTTAACAATCAGCTGTGGGCTGAAAGTCTTTTGTTTAAACCGATCAGGACCCAGTGGGTGGGCCTTTGTATTTAAAAGTTGGGTGGGTCTGACCTAAGAGTCTCCAGTTTGGAGTCTCCTCTGCGAAGTGTAGGATTCTGGGATATAGATTGTTTTAATTTAATTGACAGTCAGGTGTAGACTGTTTGGTCCTTTTTTATTTAGTTAACAATCAGCTGTGAACTGGCAGCCTCTTATTTAAAGCAATCCTGTTTCCATGTCCTTGCAATCATCCTTGTTTTTGTAAGATGGTGACATGTAAATTTCCATTAATGTAATATGAGTAAAAGTTGTGTTAAATCCAACTTCAGACAATTGGGTACTTATATGCCTTCTTCACACAATCTATCCCTCCAAGTTGACAAGGGAGGCCCTTGGCTATGATGTCAGAACTGTGAAGTAGAAAGAGCCTGGATCTCTGAGACTTCATTTGAATGAGAGCCATTCTGGAAAGCCACCCAAATTTCCATTGGACTATGTGAATATGAAATAACTTTTAATGTACTAAGCCACTGGGATTTACCAGTTGCCTTTTTTTTCTCCTGTTAGTAGCACCTGTAATGAGGAAGTTCTGTGTGATATATAGCCCGAGAATAGATGGCTTGGAGTTGTGGTGCTAGAGAAGAGTCTTGAACATACCATGGACTGCCAAGAAAACAAATAGGTCTGTCTTGGAGAGGGTGAAGCCAAGTCTTTTCTTTGAGGCGACACGTGGCCAGAAGAGATCGATTGGAGGTGGACATCATACTTGAAAGGGTGTAGGGACAGTACAGGAGAGGAAGACCCTGGATGAGATGGATTGATACAGTAACTGAGGAGATGTGGGTTAGTGTGTTGGAATTACTAAGACTGGCTCAGGACAGGGAAGAGTTCAGAGCTGCTGTACATAGGCTCACTATGCATTGCAAGAGACTCAATAGCATATATAAACAGTAACATACTATGACAGGTTTGGAAGCAGGAGTGGCATCTACTTCCTAAATAACATGCCTCTGTTCTATGCCATCATCATCATCTCTACTATATTTAAGGCCATTGTTATAATACAACAACAAAGACCACTGTTATTCATAGGCTCTTACCATTTTTGCCTGATGGGAGCAGCCTCCTTAAATGGGCAGTCTTGGTCTACAGCCCCTGCTGGGTTGGCTGAGCCCTTGTTAGATCTGCAACACAGTTGGAGGGTTCATGTGCCCAGATTTCTTTACTCTTTCCCCTCATAGATGTCACATGTGCATACTGATCTAAATGTTCTCCCTATTTATTCTTCATTTTCTCTTTCATAACTATCCCCCTTTCTCACCAAAATAAACCTCTAACTGCTATTGATTACAGCACTCTTGAGTCCAAGGTCAGATTAAGGCTTTAGAGGTTCTAGATGTTAAAAGGGAATTCTGGGGGCACTGTCCTCAGGGATTTGTGTTGCTAAGTCCAAAGCCACATCTCTCTGCCTATTCAAATATTCCAGCAGTTCCTTGTAAGAAAGACAAGCAATCTCTTTCTATGAGATTCACAGTCTCAGAAAACACCTCTGGAGGGTCAGCAATGAGTCAGTTCTGACTCAAAAGGCAATAAATGGAATTGAGTTAAGATATTAAAAAGATTATGATGTCTCTTATTGTACTTGTACAATATTCCATCATAAAATTTATTTTTTTCCACAATGACTATTTAGAATATCTTTTATTGGGTTTTGAAACAATATCAAAATTATTGAAAAGAAGAAAAATTATTCTACTTAATCTCTAAATGCATATTTAGTATGCCTGTTAAGTAATTCAGTACTACTTAAGTCTCATCTTGGGCTCAATCCTTATCCCGGTGGAACTGAGGTCAGAACTGACTTTGGTTTGGGAAATGAGATGGAGTTTATATTATCTTAAAATCCCAAGAAGATGGATTACACAGTGACTCTAACAATGGGCTAAAATAGAGATGATGAGGACGTCACAGGATAGGGCAAGGTTCAGATCTGTTGTTCATAAGGTCACTAGCAGCCATACTTGACTCAAAGGCAATGACCAATGACAATTGATGTGTAGAAAGTTTCCAAAAATGTGGTAGTTTATAGCAACATATATTTACTCTATGGCTCAGGAATCTATGCATAAAAACTGGGTCTTTTATTTCAAGGTCTGCCCAAGGCTATCACGAAGATGCTCAATAAGGCTGTGTACCTTAAGGGAGAAAGGATCCATTTCCAAGCTCTTGTAACTCTTGGTAATATTCAGTTACTGATAGGCTGTAAGGTTCAAGACCTCCATTCTTTAAACTATAGGCCAGAGAATACCCTCAGTTCTTTAGATGTTGGTCTTGTTCTGCCCATGAAATGCCCCTCAAAGGAGATCCAATCACACATCTGAAAATTTCAAGAGCATTTATTAATTCCGCATGTGGAGACCGTTCTCCCTCCGTGAGAGGGTGGGAGAGAAAAAGCCCCGAGTCCCCCCTCCCAATTGCTTTTATAGCTTTTTTTGGGTGCCCTGTCAGGGCAGGGGGATTGAGATCATGGATGGTGGGTTGGGGGATCAGTCATGTGGGTCAGCTTCTGACAGGCTAGCTACTTCACCCGTCTTTACTCCCTCTGTGTAGACACTAGTTAATTCTTTACTTTGCAAGGACAGACAAGACTCTACCCAGGGCATTCGTGTTTGCCTTAAGAATTTTTATGGCCCGCTTCTGCCTCTAGCATTAATGGGGGTTTATAAAATATGGGGTTTTTGCTGTCCCTTCAGTCTCTTTAATAAGACACCTTGCTTTATTAAAGCATAGACACTAAGAAAGCAATAAAGAGAAACAACTAACAAGATATGATACAATCTTTTTTAACCAAATCACAGATTTGATGTTGATGTATATACTGATGAAAAGTCAGGAGATCTGGTGGCAAAGTTTTAGGGCGTGGCATTGCTAACCCAAGAGCTCTGGTGGCCTAGTGATAAGAAGCTACACTGCAATCTCAAAGGTGTGAGGTGTGAATCCACCAGCTGCTCCATGGGAAAAAAATGGGCAGTTTCCTCCAAAGATATTTACGTCCTCTGAAAATGCACTAGACAGTTAGCTGAGTCAGTTCTGACCCTATGGTACATAATAACAACATCAACATTCATAAAAAGCATAAGCTATTTTGGCAGCTCACTAGGAGGTGTATCTGATTGCCAGTGAACACGTATGGGAGGTTTGGAAAAGTCTGCCTTTATTATATCTTTCCAATCATTCCAATTGAAGGGTGTTTAAATTAAGACTTATGAATTAAGCTGTGCCTTCACCCACAGAGAACGAGCTCCATCACTCTAACAGCTGTCCTAAGGTCTCTTAACTCTCTCTCAGCACATGGATATCACTGTAAAGGATGTTCAGGTGTGGGATATAGGCCAACAAGACACACATGTGCCTCAGCCAGCATCACACTGAACACACAATACCCTGTGTGACTCTCAGGTGCTAGGCGCACGCCAACAGAGCACACACGTACCTCTTATTCAAGAGAGTTTGGACAAGGCCATAGTTATTAGGAGGTGGGGAACAATGGAATGATCTTATAGGTTAACCATCAGTGTTCAAGAAATAGAACTTTATTGAGCTCTGTGGGAGAAAGATGGCCAATTTCCTCCCATACTATTAAATACCTGCCTCTGAAAACCTGTTGGAGGGTCAGTACCAACTCAACAGCACACAACAACATTGTGGATAGGGGTCGATCCTTAAAGTTTAATATGCCCAATGAATATTCCCTAGATGCATATTTCAACTATTCACTTCATAACTTTTTAAAATTTCTGACCCAGACTAGAAAGATTCTTTTGGTAAATTACCCCCTTAATTGGTCTGCCACTTGCAGTTTATGTGTCATCTCACCTATGCCACTGCTCAGAAGCTGACTATCTTGGTGAACACCAGAGGAACATGAGGATTAAATAAAAGAAAATATGCTAAAGGCCTTGAAGGTATTGTCACACAATAGCTTAAAAGCCAACATCCAACGATTTAACGAATGTAATTTAAACTAATTTTGATTTAAAGTAACTGGGATTTTTTTATGGTGGCTAGAAACTTTGTCACTAGTGATGTCCCTGAGTTCCTCTGCAGATTTCTGAGGTCATTTTCAAGGAAATGCACCACAAATAAGTATTAATTCCAGACCTGTGCCAATTTTATCCCTTTGCCTGATGAAATATGACTGGATGGGAGTGATTGAACTCATTTTACAGGCCAAAACTACTATATTTCTTTTTAAATAAAATTTTAATTTTATACTGGTTTACTTACAAAGTTCATACACATTGTTTTTCACACCTAATCTTTCCCATTTCCTTTACCCACTCCTCCCTCCACCCATCAAAATTGTGCAACCCTAAGATTAACCACCACCCACCCCACCGCAATCCATCCATACCCTTCTTCTCCCACCCTCACCCCCTAGGATCCTCATATATCTTCTACAATAATGGTATTATATATACAGTATTTGTCCTTGTGGAACTGAGTAGTTCACTTAGCATTATGCTCTCAAGAAAATTCTACTATTTTATTGTTTGTTTTTTCACTAATCCTGTTGGGCCAGTGTAAGGATTCTTAATGAACTGTCATGTATTCTACCTGGTGCTCAGTTCTGTGAAATCTGCAATCCACTCTAAAGAAAACATCAGGAAGACCAGGATCTAATATCAGATCAGGGACAACAGAAACTCCCAGTGCAGCAAAATAGCAAAATGTTCAATTGATCTTATTTGTCAACGTGAGTAGCCATGAAAGCAATGTCTGCCATTCTTCTCATCTCATCTCGGGAATTTGAAGCAGGAGATGTCAGATAAACTATCATGGAGAGGGGTGACTGTTGTCACCAGCATTCTTTTTTTTTTTTGTCACCAGCATTCTTATCAACTGCTTTTGATCTATCCATGCTAGTTCCTCATATCAATGTGAATAAATAGTTTTTGATCCACCCGCCGTGCTAGTTCTTCATATCAGTGTGAATAGTTACCATTTATATGAAAAATGAGCTGACTCTATAGACAACTCACTGGAAAATTCAATTGCCGATTATTTAATTTGTATTTAGGGAATGCTGTTCACTTAAGTCTCAAAAGTAGCTATCTGCAGCTTCTGCTTGGCTGACAATGCAGTGGAGAAGAGCTATCACTTAGGAAAGTATGATAGAACACCTAAACAGAAGATTTAGTGGCACTCAGAGTGCCATTTGGCTTTGCCAGATCAGTTCCCCATGTGCTGGTTCTTCCGTCTCTCACCTCTCTATTTAGCTGATGTACTACAAGTCTAAGATCATTCTGCTTTGGCTTACCTTCATTCTTTTTCTACCTCCACCCCCAAAAAGAAATACACTGAAATTCTAACTCTTGCACATGTGAACGTGAGTTGTTTAGGAAAATATGATCTTTATGTAAATATAACAGCTATGTCATAATGAAATAGAATGGGTCCTAGACCTAATCCCTTCTGAGTGACAATTTCTTATAAATGAGGAAAACAGGAAGAGAAATAGTGGTACAAGTGGGGAAGACCAATTGTTTGCTATGAGCACAAGGGAATGCTAAAAATTGCTGACAATTACCAGAAACTAAGAGAGAGACATATTTTCTCTCTCAATGTCCTTGGAATGATTCAACATGGCTGAGACCATGATTTTCTAGTGCCTAAAATGGGATTTTCTAGCTTCCACCATCAACATCATCATCATCATTAATCTATTTCTTTATTTCTATTCATTTGTTGTATCTGTTACGTCAGTGCTAGAAAACAGGAGAAGGGATTCATCCTTATGTTTTCAACATGCTGTATTTTCTGTCCACTGTTAGAATAAAAGTACTGAATAAAGGGACATCAGCATTGTAGTGGAGGAAAGACTAACCGTTGGCCCTTTGCTCTATTTGATACTTTGGGCATGTTGCTAGGGTCGGCTATTCCTTGTAGAGGGAAATGATGCTGGAAAGGGTGGAGGGTTGTCAAAGCAGAGGAAGACTCTTGACCAGGTAGACTGACTGACATAGTGACTGCCACAATGGGCTCTTGTGTGTTGGAAAGTGTGAGGATGGCAAAGGATAGAACAGGGTTCAGATCTTTAGCTCATAGGATCACTATGAGTCATACTCGACTCGACGGCCCCTAACACCACCAATGATCTGCCTTCATCTTCCTTCCAAACTCTTAGGAGTCCACCATCTTTATACTGCAAGAAAGCAAAATGCCCAGGAAGATAAAATTCCATGTGGGCCCTATTGTAGGCCAGTGATAGTAATGAGTTGTTACTGTATTCATTACATGATGTTCATATAAAAATAACCCTAATTCAGTTATTTTCAAGAATAAATGAAAGCAATATTTAATACACTTTTATTTTATATTGATTAGGTAAATATTAAGTATATAAACAGGATAATAATGCTTACTACATAATTAATGTCTTGGCCTCTGGTATACTGTTTTCCATTTTTTAATGCACAAAATAGCCTTCAGTATTTGTAAAGTTTTTATTTTGGAACTAATGAAATTGAAATTTTCAAAACTATTGTTTCCAAAAATTAAAAAGAATAAATCTTAAACCACAGAGGGCACTAGGACAACAGTGTAAACCAGGATTTTTCTGAGCAAAGTAGAATTATACATACTCTCTCGCTAGAGAATAAGGAAGAGAAAGGAGATAGAGTCAACATAAATAGATAGGGATATTTTACACAGATGTTAACCCTCAGCAGAATTGAACATCCTCTTTTAAATAATGACTATTAGAAGCAAACAACAAAGGGCATCAATTATGAAAAAACATTCACAATTTAACATTAAACCACTGATGACTTCAAATATGTACTGCTTTCCAAACATGGAGCCATTGCTTCCTTTCTTTTTTTTTATGAAGTAAATTAACTGTAAATTGACTTTGGGATCCAACCATCCCTTTAAATAAGAGCCGCTTCCACAGAAGCCTAACTACAACATCCCTTGAGAAAAAGCAAAGTGATTAAACAAGATTCCAAACAGAAAGAGAAGGAGAAGGAAACATACCCATGAAATACATTTACACGTAAAATAACGAGAGGTTTTGGTTGTTTTTTTTTAAGGCCAGATTTTTGCCCTACCACTAAATTTATTCTTCTTAAAGAAAAGCTTTTACCAAAAGCAAGCAAAAGGACATATTGAATAACCTATAATGGATACCAAGTTAAGAATAAGGCAATCAAGTGCCAATTCGTATTCTTTTTACTTTTAAGGGAAAAATATCCAAGTGGAAAGCAGCTCTTTTCAGTTTAGGTTGAAGATTTTCTTCCTCCTTCCACATCCTCAATTTCCCCCGAGATTAGCAGTACAGGCTTACAAAAACTCTCAGGAAGCTCTAGTCTAGCCTAAAGTGGCTGGAGTAGTCTCACAGAAGCAAGACAAAAAGCAATGTGTATGTTCTAATTATTCATTGAATATATTTGAATCCAGTATTTCTGGTTTTTCTCCCACTATGTTCTCATAGCAGGGATGGGTTTTTTCTGAAGAACCACAAGAGGGAGTATTCTTACTTCTTGGTTTCTATTCAAATCTCTTACTGAATAGATGTTATCATCGTGTGCATGTAGGAAAAAATAAAGCATATGATTAAAATACTATGCTAACTTCTTTTTCAATCATATAAAACTGTTTCCACTTGTCTTATCACATGCAGGATATTTTCTTGGTAATTTGTGATAAAACAGACAGCTTTTCATGTGATTCCTTTGTATTTCTTTTTCTATTATTAATTATTATTATCATCTTGGGGTTGCAAAGAAAATTCTTTCTAAATGAGTTTCCAGCAAGTCAAAATTGGTAATTGGCCACTTTCTCCCTAGGAGGACAGCAATCAAGTACCTAGGAATAATGATATGACTGCTTACTCTCAAAGTGGCTGAGAGCACTCCATAGACATGTTTCTGCCAATTCTCATCACATTCTCATAAAATAAAGAAGTAATAACAAATAACTAAACATTCAAGTATAGGAAGAATTGGGCAAATTTCTGCTCATCTATAAAATAACAAGCTTTACTATAATTGCCAAAATAATTAAAACCAACTATGTGAAAAAGAAACCCAAACTAACCAACCCACCACCACAAATCAAATACTCATGGGTACACACCTATGCATACATAAAAACACAGAGCTTATTTCTGATTCAGAATGGGTCTGATACAAGTTGGATGACTTTGTTGTTGTTGTTAGGTGCAGTGAGTTGCTTGCGACTCATAGCGACCTTATATACAACAGCCCTAAACCCTGCTCTATCCCTGTGCCAATCACACTGCCTCTGACACACTCATCCCGATTACCCCAGTCACTGAATCAATCCACCTTATAGAGGGTCTTCCCCCCTGCGCTGTCCCTCCACCCTCTCTAGCATGATATCCCTCTCCAAGGACTGGTCCCTCCTTACAACATGTCCAAAGTGTGTTAGACAGAGCCTCAGAATCCTTGCTTCAAGGAGCAGCCCGGTTTAACCCTTTCCAGGATAAATTTGTTTGTTCTTAGCAGTCCATGGGCTAATCTCTTCCATGTGATGACTGAAACACTCAAGTTGTTCCATCCTATGACTCTATCGTCTTCCAGCTAATTTCCCCTGTGGCCAGCAAGCAAAGAGAGAAAATTATAGGGACCAGGAATGGAAGTGATAAACTTGTTTTCTATCCCAAAGTCATTGTCTAGAATTCAACAATCAGCATAATCACAAAGGAGGATGGAAAGAGACAATCTCTGTGTCTAGAAAGAGAATATGGAATTACAGAGTTTCAAGACCCAGAGTTTTAAGTGAGAGATCCACTGGTTGTCAAAAAGTCTGTTGGCTTGGATGAAAAAGTAATTCCGTCTTAATCTTACTGGAAATTCTGCACATCCTATTACTGTAAATCCAAGTGTAGTAGATGTTTGTGGTGTTCCATTGTTGTTGTATTGTTAGGGACCATTGAGTCAGATTTGACCCATAACTGACCCGGGTTTTCAGAGACAGTTAATCCCACAGAGGATATTGCCCATCTTTCTTCTGTGGAACATCTGGTGGATTCAAACCGCTGGCTTTCAGGATTGCAGTGCCACTTTATTACCAACAGGCCACCAGAGCTCCCTACCGCATCTTATTTAGTCCATATGATTTTTCCCCCCATCTGATTTCAGTGCACCTCATCCAAATCTATACATGCTGTCACTGTCTCTGTTCAAGTGTACGATGATACCTGTATGTTCTTTCTGTCTTGTAGATGTCTACAAAAGTCTTGAAAGGTCATTCAGCAGGTGTACAGGTTAAGTCCAAAAATACAGAATTGTCAACAATGGTGGGACAGCAGCCACACAACAGTGAGCCCCACAGTGTATAGAGAAGGGGCTCAAGCTCATTTTCTTTAGTGAGATGATTCTGAGTCATGTTCCACAGAGTTCTTGAAGTTCAAGGTTCTTCAGAGTTCATGGATGTGATAGAGTCCCAGTTTGTCCCAGCAACAACAGCACAAACTATTTATTGACTTTTCTACCTTTTTAGTTTCATTTTCTTTACTATCTCACTCCTGTCTCCTGGGATTACTTCCTAACATCAAACCCTTGTCTCAGGCTCTGCTTTCATGAAAATCTAATTTAAAAGTTGGTTTGGGGAATGGTTCTCTACAATAACCAATGTAGAGAGGATTTTGGAATTATTCAATAGTCTATCAGTTACTCAATAAATGGCAAGTTTTGAAGGTAGGGATACAGGAATGAACTCCTAGCATGTTGCAGGGTCATAATGACTAAGACTCTGTTATCTGGTGCTGTTATAACAGAAATACCACAAGTGAGTGGCTTTAACAAACAAATTTATTCTTTCACATTTTGGGAGGCTATTCTTATTACACCAACTCTGACTCATCACAACCCAATGTACAACATTTCAAACCATGGCCAATCCTATGTCATCTTCACAATCTTCCCTGCGCTTGTACCCATTGCTGTAGACACTGTGATAGTTCATCTCAGTGAGGATCTTCCTCTCCTAGAAGTCCAAATTTAAAGCCCTGGTGCAAGGGGAAGGCTTTCTTTCTCTGCTCTGTAGGAAAGTTCGTTTCCTTTCCATACCTGTAGGTATGAAGTTCTTTAAAAATTTCCATGTGTCTTAGAATCAACCTTCCTCCTGAGTCTTGGAGGTTCTCAGCACAAGAGCACTTGAAGAATGTGTTTTACTCCCAATCTTTTCAGGTGATCTCGAGACACAGCCTAATATTGTTGATTGTATCCTACTTGATTAACATCATAGATTTTAGGATTTACAAAATGCTGGAGAACCATGGCTTAGCTGTGTTGACACTTTTTTTTTTGAAGGGCAGTAGCCAGGAAATCAAAAGACAAATGTCACTGGGAAAATCTGCTGTCAGGGTCTCGTCAGAATACTGAAGAGCAATGATGTCAGTCTGGAGACTAAGGTGCTCCTGATCCAGGCTATGGTCTTCAGAATTACATGCTATATGTCAGAAAGCTGGACAACGACTAGGGATAATAGAAGAATTTATGCCTTTGCATTTTAGTGCTCGAGAAGAGTATTGAATATACCATAGACTGTTAGGAGAAAAAATGAGTTTGTCCTGGAAAGGGTAAAACCAGTCTGCTCCTTGGAGACAAGGATTCTGAAGCTCTAACTGATGTACTTTGGGCTTGTTGCAAAGAGGGACCAGTCCTTAGTGAAGGACATCATGCTTGGGAAGGTGGAAGGCCAGTGCAGCTGAGGAAGGCCCTGGATGAGATGGATTAACTTAGTGATTGTGGTAACAAGAGTGAGTGTTTTAGAGACGATGAGGTTGGCTCAGGATAGAAAAGAATTCAGAGCTATTGTACGTAGGGTCGCTATGAATTGCAAGCAACTTGACAGCACTTATCAACAACAGCAACAACTATTTGACACATGATAGACTCTCAAATTGTGGTATATTGGAAGAAGTATTTCAATAAAGCTGCATTGCAATCCCAAAGGTACATGGTTTGAATCTACCAGCTGTTCTGCAGGAGATAGATGGGCAATATCCTTCCATTTGATTTACTGTCCCTGAAAATCTGCTGGAAGGTCATCTATAGGTAGTACACAACACCACCACTTTGTGCATTAGCTCTAGTATTTGAATAGTATGCTTTTTTGTTAAATGCTGTCAAGTTGACTACAACTCATAGCAACCCTATGAACAACTGATCTGAACCTTGCCATATCCTGTGCCATCCTCATCACCTCTGATGTACTTGAACTCATTGTTACAGTCACTGTGTCAATCCATTTTGTTGAGGAACAAAATGCTTATCCTGAACTTCTACCTTTCCAAGCATGATTTGGGCAAATGTAATTAAAATGATAAATATCTAGAAGGGATTTTGTAAACTACTTAAAAAGCCTACAAGAAAGAGAATGACAGCCTTACGTCTGCCAATATTCAATTGAGAGTACACTGTTAATAGAGGCGCCCATGGCAACAGTTACTAAGACCCTAATCTGTGAAAGCTACAATGCACATTGTGCTGAAAATCATGCCTGCAATGTCATTCTAAGGGTGACACAACTCAGAGAAGACACAGTGCTCAGCTTCAATAGATTTCCTGTACTTAATGTACAATCTTTTTTAGGGAAGTGACTAGAACTGAAATTCCAGTGCACTTAAGTAAGGAATTGAAAACATGAATGCTCAGCTTCCCCTGAACCTTCTGGGTTATCAAACATCTTTGCTCATCTGCTGGAAAAGCAGCCTTCTACTGTCTGGAACCCATGTAAGAATTTTGCTTAAGGTGGTTACTTGCAAAATAATGTTTGTTCACTTTAAGATCCACTCTCAACTCTCTTCCTTAAATGCAGACCGAATTTATGCTTTATCAGAGGTCAAGAAAAGAAGACCCGTTCTTGCTATAAGAGTAAATATTGCTGTTGTTGTATGCCTTTGAGTCAGAAGTAACCGATAGCTCACCCTCAGTGGGTTTCAGAAATAGTTAATCTCACAGGAGTAGATTGCTCATCCTTCTCCTGCAGAGCAACTGGTGGATCCGAACCACAAGCCTTCAAGATTGCAGTGCAGCTTCTTACCACTAGACCACCAGAGCTCCTGAGAGTAAATAGCCTATTTGTAATTTTACAGGTGAGGCGGCCATGCTGTTCCTGGTTTGGCTGGCACCTTCCCAGGCTCGTGACGAGCTTTCCTTGCCAAAAGGCAGGAGCGTGGTGGTGGGAGTGCAGGAAGCGTGGCAAGCTTTTGGAGTGGACTGCTTTTCTGGGAATGTGTTTGACGTGCAGGTTTGCTATGTCCCTGGAGTGAGGCTAGCCAGACTGGGCCTAGGTTTTGAACCAGGAGGAGGCCTTAAGCCCAAAGGGCCTTAGGGCCTGTGGCCCTTTGGCCAGGTTCAAATTGTCTTCCTGTCAAACATTCTTCTAGGTGGTATAGCACTGGTCTGTGCGTTGCTGTACAGAGGTAACTCATGGTTGCTGTGATGATGAAGCCTGTGACAGTGATGTGCCAATCGTGGTAATGGGCACCCATGGTGGACAGTGTTGGCTGGCGCTTCCCGACTAAATCAAGCCTGGAAGCAGGAGCGGCATCCACTTCCAAAATGGCTTGCCTCTGGAAACTCTATGTACAAACAGTGTTCAGGCTGTTCGTTCATAGGGTCGCTATGAGTCGTCTACGACTCGACGGCATTAAACAACAACAGCTTATATGTATTTGGGAGAAGTGGGAGTGGGTCTTCAGGGTAAAAGCCCTGAGTGAGGGTAGGGAGTATTATATGAGCCTACATGGATCAGGGTTTTATTAATATTAGAGGACTCTTCTTTAAAATTTTATTTTAATAATTTTAATGAACATTTACAGAGATTTTGGATTTCCATTCATTCATTGTTGCACTTTTCTCCCTGTCCCCCACCCCACCCCCCTACCCCCCAACAGTTTGCTCCTCTCTTTGAAAAATAAAAGAAACACTCCCTCCCTGGTACCCCCCCCCCCCGCACCCCTCCCACTGCCCCAAGTGCACTCCATTATGCAACCTTAATTGTGGACTCTTTTAGAATTTACTGTCCTGACAAGGATGATCAGAGTGATTTCTAACATGCTATTAGAGTGACTCCTTTATGTTTTGAGCATGACATGGTTTTATAGCTAATGAGATAGAGATAGGGATGTTAGGCCTTCAGGACAGTAGATGCCATGTGGGGTCACTTCACCTCAGAAGCAACAATGATATAATTCTGTAACAGGAAGCAAGAACAAAGTGATAACTCATGTACCTTAATTCAATAGTTGTTTTTAGATTCCATGTTGAGAGGAATCCAAACTAAGACTTTAGGCAGCCAACTACAGTAGTCCTAGCAATACCTGTGACTTTTTGTTTTTTTTTACTAACATAAAGTACAACTATCTATATGTCACTTTATAGTTGTTAGAAATATTTTAATACATTGCTTACAACCTCATTGCATTTACATAAGATACCTGTTTGGCACAAAGGTTAAGCATTTGGCTGCTGGCCAAAAAGGTCAGAGGTTTGAACACACCAGCTGTTCTGTTGGAAAAGAGACTTGACAATCTGCTTCCATGAAGACTGCAGTCTAGGAAACTTGAGGGCCAGTTACTCTGTCCTATAGGGTCACTCGGAGTCTGAAATGAAATCCTACTATACCAAAACAGTTACGGTTAGACTTGATGACAGGTTTTTAAATATAAAAGGAGTGTATGCCTCACTATATTACAACTGTTGTTGTTGTTATTGTTAGGTGTCGTCAACGACCCATAGTGACTCTATGAAAAACAGATCTGAACTCTGTCCTATCACGTGCCATCCGTCACACGTTCTGACACACTTAAACTCATTGCAGCAGTCACTCTGTCAATCCATCTGGATGATCGCAACTAGTACTAAAACCAATATTCTGGTAATTGTATTCCAGCTTAATTGTTTTCTTTTCTAGTCCTATTTATTTCTAAATGTCATTACAAGAAAGATTCTAAAGGCTTTATGAGTTAGGCAAAAGTTCAAGAACCAAAGAAAGTAAAAAGACAAAACAAAAACTAATCTGCCTACCCGTTCACCATCTACCAGTTTTACTCTGACGGTCTGTCTGCAGAGTGTTGTACTGTTGGCCAAAAAAGAGGCAAGTCTCATGTTGTTTGATGTCCTAGCCAGTTGCTCTGTGGGAGAATGATGGGCAGCCTCCTCTCATTAAGAATTACAGCTTAAGAAACCCAATAGAGGGTCAGTGTGATTTCACGTGGATGCAAAGGCAGTGGGTTTGATTATACATGGAAAACACTCATCCTTCAAAGCTACAACTCAAAATATCATCCACTTAGTATATCAAGTGTACTGCAAAACTTTTAAAAAACCACAAAAAATATTGTTGTGCCATCGAGTGACCCTATGAAAGTCCTCAACACTTGTGTGACTTTCTTCCTTTCCCCAGGTTCATAGTGTTTATGGAGGTGAGCTATTACGGAAGTGGATGCCACTCCTGCATATTTAGGTCATAGCAAGAGAGAGTACTGCTAAGCTTTTTTTTTTTTGAGAAGAATGTTCTTCTATTCTCAATGCTCTAGACTTTTTTTTTTTTTGGCTATGTGACAAACCTCTTCAATACTTAGTGATTTAACATAATGATAACATTCTTTTTCTCAGCAATCTAAAATCTGCCAAAGCTTGTCTTTGCTTCAGTCAGTACCAGACAAGAACAAGAACAATCTAAAAACTCAATCAAATGTCAGACAGTTGAAGTTGGCCATTTGTTTAGATTTTGCCAGGGATTGTTTGCAGAAATATCTACTTATGGCCACTATATTTTGCTTGAACTTCCTGAAAATATGATGGCTGCTTCTAAGATCAAGGATTCCAAGATAGAGGATCAGACAGAAGCTTCATCATCTCCTCTATCCTAAACTCAGAAGTCATGCACAAAACTTCTGCTACATACTATTCATCGCTAGGTTGTTGTGTAGATAGTCAGAAACAACCCATAGCTGACCTCCAGCCGGTTTTCAGAGGTGGTTAATAGCACAAAAGGAGAATTCCCATCCTTCTCTCACAGAGCAGTTGGTGGCCTCAAATCAGGTGCCTTCAGGATTGTAGAACAGTTCTTGCTACTAGGCTACCAGAGCTCCCTTAATATTCATTAGAAATAAGTAATTAAAGTTTCTTTATTCGAGGGGAACATACATCAACATAGATATAGATAATATAGAGATATGTTGTTGTAGTTGTTGTTATGTGCCATCAAGTGGCCTGCAATTCATAGCAACCCTATGTACAACAGTCCTAAACCCTGCTCTATCCTGTGCCCATCTTATTGCCTCAATCCAGCTCATTGAGAGTCTTCCTCTCCTGCATTGTACCTCCACCCTCCCAAGCATGACGTCCCTCTCCAAGGACTGATTCTGCCTTGCAACATGCCCAAAGTACATCAAGGAAGCTTCAAAATCCTTGTCACCAAGAAGCAGCCTGGTCTCTCCCGCTCTAAGATGAACTTGCTTGTTCTCCTAGCAGTCCATGGTATATTCAATACTGTTCTCCAGCAACACAGTTCAAAGGCATCAATTATCCTTCTGTGATCCCTAGTCATTGTCCAGCTTTCTGATGCATAACAAGTAATTTCAAAGAACATGACCTGGATCAGGTGCACTTTAGTCTCCACACTGGCATAGATAGAGATATGGAAATAGAGATGGAGAGATAGAGATAGAGAGAGAGGTACAAATAGGTATAGCTAGATATAGGTAGAGATATACAGAGACAGGGATAGACATAAATGAGGGGGTCACTGGAAAAAAAGACATCATGCTTGAAAAGGTGGAACACAGAAAGAGAAGACCCTCTTAGCAATCTCAGAGGCTGGTTTGAATTTACCAGATGCTCTATGGGAGAAGTATGGGCAATCTTCTCCAGTGTGATGAAGGAATGCACTGAAGGGTCAGTTCCAACTCAAAGGTACACAAATATCTCATGGCCTTCATTGTTTCAGCAAGCAAGGTTGTGACATCTGCATAACACAGTTGTTGATAAGATTTCTTGCAATCCTGATGCCACAGTCCTCCTCATAGAGCCCAGCATCCTGGATATTCTGTTCCACATATAGACTGAAAAGGTATGGAGAAAGGATCCATCCCTGGTGTATACCTTCCCTGATTTTGAACCATGCATTGTTTCAAAAATGGATGTCAGAAGAGACTCTTAATTCACTATTCAGAGTGCTGAAAAGCCAAAGCAAAGGGAAGAAATCAATAGGTAAAGGAGCTGAACAGAAGATTCCAAAGGCAGCATAGGAAGATAAAGCAAAGTATTATAATTAAATGTGCAAAGGGCAGGAATTGGAAAATCAAAAGGGACAACTCATTCAACATTTCTGAAGCTGAAGGAAATAAAGAACAAATTCAAGCCTTGAGTTGCAGTACTTAAGGATGCTGTGGGCAAAATGCTGAATGACCCAGGAAGCATCAAGAGAAGATGGAAGGAATATACAGAGTCACTGTACCATAAAGAATTGGCTGACACAGAAGAATTTCATGAAACAACATATGATCAACATCTATGGTGATGACGGAGGAAGTTCAAGTGTCTCTGAAGGAACTGGCAAAAAACAAGGACCCAGGAATTGATGGCATGCCGATTGACATATTTTAACAAACAGATGCTTCCCTGGACATACAAGGTTCTGCTAGGAAATCTGGAGGACAACTACCTGGCCAACTGACTAGAAGAGATCCATATGTGACCCGACAAAATGTGAAAATTATCTAACACTATCGTTAATGTCACACACAAGCAAGATCCTGCTGAAAATTATCCCAAACCAACTGGAACAGCACATCAACAGAGAACTGCCAAATGTGCAGGCTAAGTTTAGAAGGCTAAGTGTCTAGAGACATTATAGCCAATATTAAGTGGATCTTGACTGAAAGCAGAGAGTACCAGAGAAATGTCTATCTGTGTTTCATTGACTATGCAAAGGCATTTGACTGTGTGGATCACAACAAACTCTGGCTAACTCTGAGAAGCATGAGAATCCCAGAATACCTGATTGTGCTTAAGTGAACCTATAGTTGGACCAGAAGTTTGTCTTCAGAATAAAGCAATGAAACACTACATGGTTCAAAACCAGGACAGTAAAATGAGAGCCCCACATAAATCCATAGGAATTCTGACATCCATTCTGCATGTGGTACCAGTTTCCTGTTTTAAATAATATTTTAATCAGTTTTCAGTAGAAGTTTATACAGTAAACAATTGTTGTTGTTATGTCTTGTCGAGTTCCTTGTGACTCATAGTGACCCTTGTGCATCAGCTCTGAACTCTATCTTGAGCCAACTTCATTGTCTCAGACACACCCACTCCCATTACGCCAGCCATGATATTTCATAACAGTAAAAGGATCAATTCACCAAGAAGATAAAATAATGTTAAATGTTTTCAGATCTAATAATTGTTCTTGTTGCTGTTAAGTGCTGTCGAGTCACAGGCAACTCATAGCAACCCTATGAAGGAGAGTCCTCGACACTTGGGTGCCTTTCATCCTCTCTCCAGGTTCATACGGTTTCCAGAGGCAAGCTATTATGGAAGTGGATGCCACTCCTCCTTCCTTCTAATAATAGACCTTCAAAATACAGGCAGTGCATTATTCACCATTAGAAGAACATAGAAACAGCCCAAATGTCCAACCACAACTGAATGAATTGAGAAATTGTGGTACTCTCACACAATACAATACAACGCATAACTCAGGAGCAACAATTTAGAAGAATATTACATATCTTGGGAGCAACTGGAGAGCAGTATGCTGAGTGAACTATCTCAGTCTCATAAGAAAAGATACTGCATAAGACCGTTATTGTATAAATAGAAGGATAATTAGTAAAATGTATATGGGGGCCCAAGGAGGGAAGGGGTGGGAGCAGAGGTGTAAGGATGGATAGGGCTGAAACTACAGGGTTGCACAAAGGTGATGGTGGTAGGGAAGAAATGGGAAGGATCTGGTAGGGACCTGAAAAGACAGGTTATTAATAGGCAAGGCCCAATGGTGATTAATTTTATAAAACATAAGTGAAGGGGTATCCTGGTGGAGGGTGGAGCTGGGAAATAAGTGGGTCAAGGCACTGGGCTAAGGGCAGGGTCAACACTGTAACTAATGGTTAACTCCAAAAGGAGGGATTTATCTTTCACTGCTCCAGAAATTGCTTGTCTGTCAGATACTCCTCTAAATCTGAACATTCAGATTAAGACAGACTAGGAAGAAGGATTGACCATTCACTTCTGAAATAGCAGGGCTCTGAAAACCCTACATACGATAGAACACACGTAGACTAACAGAAAAGGCAACCTAGGTAGAACTTCCAAGTATGGAAATACAAAGGAAGAGGAACAGTTGTAAGCAGACACTAGTGATTGGAACATGGAGTGTGAGAACCATGAATGGAGGAAAATTAGAAATTGTTAAGAAAGAAATGGAATGCATAAATATTGACATACTAGACATTGGAGAGATGAGATGGACTGGCATGGGGCATTTTGAGCCAGATCATATGATATATTACTCTGGAGACAAAAAGATGAGGAAAAATGGGGTTGCCTTCATAGTTGAAAAAGTAATTTCTAGATCCATGTTTAAGTACAACATTGTGAGTGATAGGATTATAGCCATACACTTACAAGGAAGTCCAGTGAAAACCACTATCATTCAGATATACGCACCAACAAACCAGAGCCAAAGAAGAAGAAATAGAGGATTTCTACCAACTCTTACAGAGATCGATCGAACATGCAATCAAGATGCATTGAAAATAAGGGGCGACTGAAATGCAAAAGTTGGGAACAGGGAAGAAGAATCAGTAGTTGGAAAACATGGACTCAGTGACAAAAATGAAGCTGGAGAGAGAATGATTGAATTTTGCACAATCAATGA
>NW_006399835.1:2748778-2749253 GCF_000299155.1 Elephantulus edwardii | reverse complement strand
TCATTGATTTCACATGCAAGCAAGATTCTACTGAAGATTATCCAAAAACGACTGGACCAGCTCATCAGCAGAGACTTGCCAGAAGTCCAGGCTGGGTTTAGAAGGGGTCATGGTACTGGGGATATTGTAGCTAATGTTAGATGGATCTTAACTGAAAGCAGGGAATACAAGAAAGATGTCTATCTGTGTTTCATTGATTATGCAAAGGCATTTGACTGTGTGGATCCTAACAAACTGTGGCTGACTAAGAAGAATGGGAATCCCAGAACATTTAATCATGCTAATGCGAAACTTGGACCAAGAGGCAGTTGTCAGAACAGAGCAGGGTTCAAAATTGGGAAGGGTGTACGCCAGCGATGTGTCCTGTCTCCATACCTTTACAACCTGTATGCAGAGCAGATTATCTGGGAGGTTGGGCTCTATGAGGAGAAGTGTGGCATCAGGATTGGTGGAAGATCTATTAACAATCTGCGTT
>NW_006399835.1:2725342-2748223 GCF_000299155.1 Elephantulus edwardii | reverse complement strand
GGAGGGATGGCACAAGAGGGGAAGACCCTCTATGAGATGGATTGATTCAGTGACTGGGATAATCGGGATGGGTGTGTCAGAGGCAGTGCCATGGGCACAGGATAGAGCAGGGTTTAGGGCTGTTGTACATAGGGTCGCTATGAGTCGCAATGATTCGACTCCACATAGGAACAACAACAATGTATGCATGGAAATGATTGTATGAAACATAATGTGAATGAAGAGTAGTGTGAAACACAATGTATATGAAATTTGTAAAGAAACCAGTATAAAATATTTTTTTAAAAAAATACATGTAGTAATAACTAACAAAATGAAGAGGAGAAATATACAAATTCATAATTACATTAATCTACTTCAGTACTACTCTCAAATTCCATAGATCAAATTGACATGATTCGGAGATAATACAGCAGAACCAAATAATAACACAAATTAGCTAGATTTAATTGACATTTATAAAACAATTCATTAAGTAAGTAGGGATAAAAGATAAAATAATGTTTGTGGCCTAGTGGTAAGAAACAGCACTGCAATCCCAAAGGCTTGCAGTTCAAACCCACCAGGTGTTCCATGGGAGAAGGATGGGCAGTCTCCTCCCATGCAATTAACTGTCTCTAGAAACGCACTGTAGGATCAGCTATGAGTCAGTTCTGACTTGATGGTTCATGAAAGCAACAAGTAGGATGATATAATAGCTTAATGAGAAAAAGGGGGGGGAACACCCAACCCTGCATTCTTTCCAACTGCATGTAATAATGACTAGTATAGAATACACACTGGGTTGTTGTTGTTATGTGTCATTGAGTCACCAGCGACTTACAGTGATCCTGTATACAACAGCCATAAACCCTGTTCTATCCTGTGCTCATCTCAATGTCTCAGGCACAACTACCCCAATTACCCCAGCCACTGAATCAATTCACCTCATAGAGAGTCTCTCTCCCCTGCAATGTCCCTCCACCCTCCCAAGCATGATGTCCTTCTCCAAAGATTGGTCCCCTCCTAACAACATGTCCACAGTATGTCAGACAAAGCTTCAGAACCCTTGCCTCCAAGGAACAGCTGGGTTTAATCCTCTCTGGGATGAACCTGTTCATTTTCTTAGCAATCTGTGGTATATTCAACACTCTTCTCCAGCACCACAGCTCAAAGGCATCAATTCTCCTTCTATCCTCTCTAGTCATTGTAGAGCTCTCTGATGCATAGCAAGTGATTGCAAAGACCATGGCCTGTACCAGGCACACCTTATCTGCTTTAAAGGAACTGGCAAGTATGGCCCCAGGACTTGATGACATACCAATTGACGTATTTCAACTAACAGATGCTGCTCTATATGTACTCACCAAGTTGTGTCAAGAAGTCTGGAGGACAACCACTTGGCCAACTGACTGGAAGAGATGTATATTTATTCCCATTCCAAAGAAAGGTGATCCAACAGAGTGTGGAAATTACAGAACAATATCATTGATATTTCATGCAAGTAAGATTCTGCTGAAGATTATAAAAAAATGACTAGAACAGCACATCAACAAAGAAATGCCAGAAGTGCAGGCTGGGTTTAGAAGGAATCATGGTGCTAGGGATAGTATAGCTAATGTTAGATGGATCTTGGCTGAAAACAGGAAGTACCAGAGGAATGTCTATCTGTGTTTCATTGATTATGCAAAGGCATTTGACTGTGTGGACCACAACAAACTGTGGCTGATTTTGAGCAGAATGGGAGTCCCAGAACACTTGATCATGCTAATGCGAAACCTATACTTGGACCAGGAGGCAGTCATCAGAACAGAGTAATAAAACACTGCATGGTTCAAGATTGGGAAGGGCATACGCCAGGGATGTTTCCTATCTCCTTACCTTTTTAGCCTGCAGAGGGTGAAGGACTGCAGCCTTCAATACGGATGAGGCTCAATATCAAGAAGACAAAGATTCTCCCCACTGGAACAATTGGCAGAATCAGGATGGATAGTGAAAAGATTGAAATTGTTCACAGCTTTAGTTTGTTTGGCTCCATAGTCAACACTCTTGTCACCAGCACCCAGTTAATTAGAAGACGTATTGCAATGGCAAAGTCAGCTGTTAGAGACCTCTCCAAAATACTGAAGGGCAATTATGTCACTCTGGAGACATACTGGGTATTAAACAAAAATTAACAAATCTGAAATAATCAAAAGCATATGAAGTATATGCTGTGTTTATAATTAAATTCAATTAGAAAATATAAGGAATATAACAGTAAATTGGAAATTAAACATAATTTAGTAAACAATCCAAAATTAATACAGAATATTTTAAGGAATGTTAGAAGTTATATTGCACTAAAAATGTTAAAATACGATATATCAAGGGAGCTCCGGTGGCCTAGTGGCAAGAAGCTGCACTGCAATCCTGAAGGCACGTGGTTCAAATCCAGCAGAAACTCTAGATGCTCTGCTGGAGAAGGAGGAGCACTCTCCTCCTGTGCCAGTGGTATTCAATTTGACACTACACAACAGGGGGGGAAATAATGCAATATATCAGGAGTTCAATAATGTCTTTATATCATTCCATTGAGGTAAATTCATATCATTAAATTCCTATGGCAACAAAGAAGAAAACTCCCCAATTAATCTATACTTTTAAGAAACTAGAAGAAAGGAAATGAATCACTGAGTCAAATCTAAAAGAAGAAGAAAATAGTGAAAATATAGCATAAATAAATGGCACTTCATAAAAGGACACAATATAGAGAGAAGGAAAGGAACTTAACAAAACCCCAGTTCTATGAAAAGTTTAAAGAAATTGATGCATCTCCTGAAAGATTTAGAAAGAATAGTAGAGAGAAAACATAAATTACCAATATCAGGAATAGAACCAGAGATATCATTGGAAATTGGTAGATATTAATGGAAAATAATGACTGTTACGTTCAATCCATTGTGCTTAAACTCAGCAACTTATCTTAAATACTTCAATACTTTAAAAACTATTACACTCAAGATGAAAGATATAGTCTAAAAAGTTATAACTACCAAAGTTATGGAATTTTTTTAATTCAAGAAAAATATTTGAAAAAAATCTGTAGACTCTGATAGCTTTGCTGTTATGATTTTTAAAATAACATTAACTCTACTGTCTCTTATTTAAAATAAATTTAAAGACAGCACATTTCAAATACATTTATGAGGCAATCTTTATTCTGACACCAGAACCCAAGTTTTTATGCGTGATTGAGTCAAAACTGACCCATAGCTGACCCTACAGTGGGTTTTAAGAGGCAGTGAATTGCATGGGAGAAGAGTAATCATCTTTTTCCTGTGAGGAGGACAGAAAATAAACGTAGACTAGTATTATTACTAAATACTAACACAAAAATTCCACTATTCCAGCTAGTAATATGTAGCATATTTATAATAATATCTGGAAGACTTCAAAGGGCAGCTCAAGAAGACAAATCAAAATATTCTAGCAGAATGTGCAAAGAGCTAGCATTCGAGAATAAAAAGGAAGGAACTCACATTTCTAAAGTTAAAAGAACTGAAGAACAAATTCAAGCCTCAAGTTGCAATACTGAGAGATGCTAACCTTGAATGACACAGGAAGCATCAAAAGAAGATGAAAGAATTCACAGACATTCTACTATATCAAAAAGAACTGTCTGACATTGAAAAATTTCAGGAAGTACCATATGAACAAGAGCCAAAGAAAATGAAGGAAGAAGTTCAAGCTGCACTTACGGTACTGGGGGGGGGGTGGAGGGGTGGAAACCCACCAAAAAACCCCAACAAGTCCCCCAGGAATTGATGGATTATCAGTTGACAAGTTTCAACTAACAGGTGCAGCCCTGGACATGCTTACTAGTCTGTACTAGGAAATTTGGGGGATAGCTATCTGATTAACTGACTAAAGAGATCTGTATTTGTTTCTTCTCCCAAGAAAGGTGATCCAACAAAATGTGGCAATTATCAAACAATATCATTAATATCACATGCAAGCAATATATTGCTGAAGATCATTAAAAATAAAAGAATAGTACATAAACAAAGAATTAAGACAAGTTCAAACTGAGTTTAGAAGAGGTAGTGGAGTGGTGTCAGGGTTATTTTGCTGATTTGATATAAATCCTGCCTAAAAACAGAGAATATTAGAAGAATTTCTGTTTATTGATTATGCAAATGCAATTGACTGTGTGTATATAACAAACTATGGATAACATTGAGAAGAAGGAAAAATCCCAGAACATTTAATTGTACTTATACAAAATTCATACCTAAACCTAAAGCTGGTGTCTGAATAGAGCAAGAGAATACTTAGAATTTAAAATCAGGAAAGGTATGTGTCAGGGTTGCATCCTTTCTCCATACTTATTCAATATATACATGAGTAAATCATTCAAGAAGCTGGAGTCTCTGAAAAAGAATGTGGCATCAGGATCAGAGGAAGATTCATCAACAATCTACATTGTGTAGATTACACAAACTTGCTTGTTGATAGAAAGGAGGACTTGAAACACTTACTACAGAGGATCAAAGGTTAGCCTTCAATAGGAATTGCATCTCAACATTGTTATTGTTATGTGCCGTCGAGTCGCTTGCGACTCATAGCGACCTGATGTACAACAGCCCTAAACTCTGCTCTGTCCTGTGCATCAATCGCACTGTCTCTGACACTCCCATCGCGATTACCCCAGTCACTGAATCAATCCACTTCATAGAGGGCCTTCCCCTCCTGCGCTGTCCCTCTACTCTACCAAGTGTGATGTCCTTCTCCAAGGACCAGTCTCTCCTCACAAAATATCCAAAGTATATTAGATGGAGCCTCAGAATTCTTGCCTCCAAGGAGCCACCCAGTTTAACCCTTTCCAGGGCAAATCTGTTTTTTCCCTAGCAGTCCATGGTATTCTCAATACTCTTCTCCAGCACCACAGCTCAAAGGCATCAATTCTCCTTCTTTCCTCCTTGGTCATTGTCCAACTCTCTGATGCATAGCAAGTGATTGCGAAGACCATGGCCTGTATCAGACGCACCTTAGTCTTCAAAGAGACACCATTGCTCTTCAGTTCTTTGGAGAAGTCCCTAACAGCAGAATTTCCCATGGCAATGCGCCTTTTAATTTCCTGGCTACTGGTGCTGAGAGTGTTGACTGTGGATCCAAGCAAACTAAAGCTGTGAACAATCTCAATTTCTTCAGCATCCATCCTGATGCTGCCAATTGGTCCAGTGGTGAGAATCTTTGTCTTCTTGACACTGAGCCTCAATCCATATTGGAGGCTGCATCTCAACATTAAGAAGACAAAAATTGTCACCACTGGACTGATAAGTAACATCATGATAGATAAAGATTGAAAATTGTCAAAAAGTTTATCTTACTTGAGTCCACAATCAAAGCCCTTGTCACTAGCAGTCAGGAGATCAGGAGGTGTATTGCACTGGGCAAGTCTGCTGTTAGAGACCTCTCCAAATATCTGAGGAGCAATGATACCTGTTCGAGGAGTAAGGTGTACCTGATTTAGGTCATAGTCTTTTCACTCTCTTGCTATTAATCTTAGAGCTAGACAATGAATAAGGTTGACAGAAAAAGAATTGATGCTTTTGAGTTTTGGTGTTGGAGAAAAATACTGGATCTCATGGACTATGTGAAAAATAAACAGAAATGTCTGGAAAAAATACAGTTAGAGTGCTCCTTAGAAGCAAGTACAGTGAAATTTCATTTTCTGTATTTGGGGTATGTTGCTAGGAGAGGCTAATCTTGGAAAAGGATATCATACTTGAAAAGGTGAAGGGTCAGTGAAAGTTAAGCAGACCCCCAGTGAGATAGATTGACACATTGTCTGCACATTGAGTTTAAATACGTTAGAGGTGATGAGGATGGCACAAGATAGGACAAGGTTTACATATGTTGTTCATAGGATTAGTATGAGTCATATAATTGACAGCATTCAACAACAACAATATCTAGCAATATCTAAAAATAATTAAGACACTGACACCATGGCTAATCAATATACCTTATGTATCAAAAGAAGAGAAATCACATGATTAAATAGATGTAGAAAAACTGCATGACAATAGTTAACACTACTTCTTAATAAACAATGAGTACTGACCCAAAGGCTTCATGCCTTTGAAGGTTAGACTGTACCAGCTTCTCTATAGGAGAAAGATAGGCAGTCTTCTCTTACTAGGATTGAAACTGGAAATCCAATGGATGGTCACTGTGAGTCTAAACAGATTTACGGCAATATGTTTGAGTTTCATAATAAATATCCATGGAAGTGACAATCAAGAAATCTATAAAGGACCTATTGCATCAGGCAAGTTCTGTGACAAAGGACTCTTACAAAATGCCAGAGAAGAAGGATGACAGTTTAAAAAGGTGCACCTGACCCAAGCCATCCTATTTTTAATTGCTTGAAAATTGGCAATCTTCCCAAATATATCTATACATTTAGTTTTTTTTAGATAAAAATCTATGCTGTTTTGTGGATTTTATCATTGTCATTGTGCACCACTGAGTTGGAACCAACTCATAGATGACTTTCTAGCAGGTTTTTAGAGGCAGGAAAATTTAACAGGAGATTATCCATCTTTGTATTACACAACAACTAGTTGATTCTAACCATGTGCTTTTGGTATTGCAGTGAAGCTTCTTACCAGTAGTCCACCAGATGTGTTTTTGTGGATGCAAGAAAGCGAATTCTAAAAGCTGTACAGAAAGGAAAACTCTACAGGGTCAGCTATGAGTTGGTTCCAAATCAACAGTGCACAACAACAACAATGTACATGTACTCAAATACACACACACACACACACACACAGTGATCGGAAGAATATCATAGCTTGGATCAGGCCTGCCTCAGTCCTCAAAATACATTTTTGCTTTTTAACACTTAAGGGAGTCTTGCAACAAATTTGGACAATGTCATACATCATTTTCTTTCTTGACTACTTCTTCCAAACATTTTGACTGTGGAGCTAGGTAAAATGAAATCCTTGACAACTCCAATCTTTTCTGTTTATCATGTTGCTTACTGGTTGAGTTATGTTGTAATCCATACTGAAAGCTGTAGGGTTTTTTTAAATTTTCATCTTTAACTATATCAGGTCTTCATTTTCAGCAAAATTGTGTCATCTGCTTGTCACAAGTTGTTGATGAATATTCCTGTAATCCTGATGTTACATTCTTCTTCATATAGTCTAGTTTCTTAGATTATTTATTCAGTATACAAAGTAAGTACAAAGTAAGTTAGAAATCTGACATGGAAGTTTTCTAAGATGAAAACTTTCACTTTCTTTCCTAAAATGAAAACTTGCACTAAATGAAGGATCTTTGTCTATGTAAAGTTATACATGTGCATAATTAAGTATTCTAGAATCCCCATTCTTTATAACATTATTCCTAACATACCATGAACTTCCAAAAGAACATCTGTTCTTTTCTTTCAAGAAAATCTGTTTTGGAAGAAATGCAACAAAAGTACTTCTTAGATGCAAGGATAGATTTTATCTTACATACTTTGGGTATGTTATTAGATAAAGTTAGTGCCTAGGGAATGAAATTCTGTTTAGATAAGTGTAAGTTTGATGAAAAACAGGCAGAACTTCAATGAGATGGATTAGGAAAAGCAGAGGTTGTAAGGATGGCCAGCTCACAGGGATCAGTCAGAGTCTACTCAATTGCACTTAGCAACAGAATCAACAACTTCAAAGTATAGAATACAAATCAACAAGTATTTGATCTACTTATTTTTATACTTGAAAAGAAAGAAGGATTGCATTTGGGATGGCCATATCTGACTCTAACCAACTTTACAAAGGGAAATTGTCCCCATCAATAGCATCAATAATATAAAATCCATTCCCATGAAGCCAGACATGTCCTCACATTCCTGTACCTCTTTCTAATCATGTCACCACCAATCTTACTGCTCTGCTGAGTCTAAAATCTGATGTGATAGCTCACAGATCACATAAAACCATATTGGGGAAGTCAAAAGGTTAAAATCCAGATTAATAACATAATACTGGCATGACAGTTCCTGAAATGTGCAATGCAGGCACCTCAGCCTCAAGCCCCACATCTTCATGCCAGTGGATCCTAAGTTCTCAGTCCTGCCAATATTGGCTCTCCTCACTGTCCCCAGGGTCCCAACTCATATCATGTCTCCAGTTTGGCCATAGACCTTGCTGCCATGGTTGTTGCTGCTTTGGGTAACAGAAAGGGTGTCCTACATTCTCTTGTTTCCTGTTCAGTGGTGTCAGAAGACCTACCTCTGTGGCTAGACCTATTCAATTTATTGGCAAAACTAGCCAGTTTATTTGTAAAATAATAAGATAGTAAATCCTCTTGTGGATGGGCTAACATGTCCTATTCGTATTCCCACCCATCCACATCGTATCCTCTCTCCTTAATACAATATTTACTTCAGCATAAAACAAACAGTTAATCTTTTGGCTAGGAAAGACAATTTTGAATGATAAATATTAGATATCCTGAAAGTTCATTATTATAACTGTGCTATTTCAAGTTCCTGACATATCTCTAAATCATTAAAGGAAATTTAAACTCTTTGCAGTGTGATTTAATGGTTATTTCATCATTTGCATTCTGAAAATTGTAAATTTGTTACTGTATTTGTGATAACTCTCAATTTGCCAGATTATTTAATTAGCTATAAAATTTCATTTCCTCAGTTAATTTAATTAATCATTCCTGGTTTTCAGCTATGTTAAAAGAACTATTAATATAAAATTTAAAAACTAATGCTTGTCTTTGTTAAATTTACTTTCTGGAAACTTATTCTGAGCTGTGTGATCAAGATGCATCTTTGTTGTTATTTTTATGTCCTATAAGACCAGAATTGACTCATAGCCAACCCTACAGCAGGGTTTTCAGAGGCAGTAAATACAAGAGAAGAGATTGCCTATCTATCTTCCATGGCTTAGCTGGGAGATTTGAACCATGTAGCTGTGGATTGTCACTTATTACCACTAAGCCTTCAAAACTCCCTCAAGATCCACTGTTGTTGTTATGTGCCATCAAGTTGTGTATGGCTCATAAGACCCTATTACCAACAGATCTGAAGGAACCTCCATCCTATCTTGCCTCATCCTCACCATTTCTGATGTGCTTGAGCCCATTGCTGTAGTCACTGTATCAATCCATCTCATTGAGGGTCACCTTCTCTCGCTGACCTTTTTCTTTCCTACCATGGTGTCCCTTTCCAAAGAATATCCCCTTTTAGCAATATGTGCAAAGTATTTGGGCTGAAGCTTTGCCATCCTTGCCTCTAAGAATAACTCTGATTACATATTCTCCAAGACATTCTTGGTAGGAAAACTTAGTTCCTTTTCTTTTTCTTCAATATCATCATCCTAGGGCTAAATGGAGATTCTTGTTGTTGTTATATGCCATTGAATCACCTGTGACTCATAGCATCCCTATGTACAGTGGCCCTAAACCCTGCTCTATCCAGTGCCAATCTCATTGTCTGCGAAACATCTACACTCATTATCCCAGTTAATGAATCAATCCACCTCATAGATGGTCTTCCTATCCTGCGTTGTCCATCCACCCTCCCAAGCATGATGTCCCCCTCCAAGGACTGATCTCTCATTACAACAAGTCCACAGTAAGTCAGAAGAAGCTTCAGGATCCTTGCCTTCAAGGAGCAGCCTGGTTGCACCTCTCCGGGACCAACCTGTTTATTCTCTTAGCAGTTCATGGTATATTCAATACTCTTCTCCAACACCATAGCTCAAAGGCATCAGTTCTCCTTCTATCATTCCTGGTCATTGTTGAGCTCTCTGAAGCATAGCAAATGATTGCAAAGACCATGGCCTGTATCAGTGCATTTTAGTCTCCAGACTGACATCGTTGCTCTACAGTACTTTGAAGAGGTCTCTGACAGCAGAGTTTCCCAGTACAATTCATCTTTTAATTTCCTGGCTTCTGGTGTCAAGAGTGTTGAAAATGGAGGTAAAATTACTTAAAAAATAAACCACTATGAGAGAGAACAATTCTAAGATTCTTTGCACCCATTACAGAAAGTTTGTCCTTTGAGATGCTGAGAGTATGCTCAGTTTGGTGCAGTTCTGTAGAATTCTTTTTAATATTATTCCTAGCGTTCATTACATATTGGCAATAATGAAAATCAAGCACAACTCTGATGTTCATGTTACTCAATATCAAACAGGAGAGACAAGCATGTAAACCAAAAACTGCAAAAATGGTCTCATTAAATTCTAGACCCTGGAAAGACAAAAAAGAGGCAAGCAGCAGCTTTCCTTGAGTAAGTTTTTTCTCCCTAGGACTCATTATGCATGTAGCCATAAAAAACAAAACAATAAAAAGTGTGGAGTCTTTAGGAAACTGTTTTATGAAAGCATATAGCAATACAAAGATCAGCAAATACTTTCTATAAAGGGCCAGAATGTAATTATTTTAGGTTCCACCTTAATTATATGGAGCTCTGATTGCCCAGCATAAGAAACTGCACTGTAATCCCGTAGGACAGAGTCCAACTCTGCTAGCTGATCCACTCGTGAAGAATGGACAACTTCCTTCTTTGTGACTAACTGCTTCTGAAAACCCACTGAAGGGTCAGATATGGGTGAGTTTCAACTTGATAGCACTAAACAACAACATAGTCTCTGAGTGCAAGCAATACTTATAAATGGCTCTGACAATGTTCTAAAACTATTTACAAAACAAGTGAAGGCTACATTGAACCTATGGGCCATTGTTTGATGATTTCTGCATCAATTTCATCAGTTCAATTATGTGTTTGAGCTTCAGATTTAATTTATTGGTGTTTCTTTGATGGAACAAAAATATTTATACCTATAAAAAATAGAACTTCTCACCAATAAAATGCTATAGCCAAAATCTTAGATGAGCCAAGAAGTATCAAAAGCAGATGGAGCATGAATTCACTGCACCAAAAAGAACTGCCTGACACAGAACCATTTCAGGAAGTAGCATGTGATCAAGAACTGATGGTAATAAAGGAGGAAGTCCAAATTTCTCTGAAGGAACTGGCAAAAAAAAAAAATAAGGCCTCAGGAATTATTAGATTACTAATTGAAGTGCTTCAGGAACGAGCTAAAATGTTGGAAGTGCTTACAAGTGTATGCAAATAAATTTATAAAACAATTACCTGGCCAAAGGGCTGGAAGAGATCCATATTTATTCTCATTTTCCAAAAAGGTGATCCAACAGAATGCAGACATTATCAAACAATATTACTAGATTACATACAAGCAAAACCTTGCTGAAGATGATCCAAAACCTGCTAGAGCAATATATTGACAGAGAACTGCCAGAAATGCAAGCCAAGTTTAGAAGAGGCAGTAGGGCTAGGAATCTGCTTGCTGATGTCATATGGATCTTGACTGAAAGCAGAGAGTACGAGAGGAAGTTTATTTGAGTTTTATTGACTCTGCAAAGGCATTTGATTGGGTGGAACACAATACACTGTGGCTAACATTGAAAGGAATGAGAATCCCAGAACTCTTGATTGTGCTTCTGTGAAACCTATACCTAGACCAAAAAGCTGTTGTCTGAACAGAGCAAGGGAACATAGCATGGTTCAAAATCAAGAAAGGAGTGCTTCAGGGATGTATCCTTTGTTCATACCTTTTTAACCTGTATACTGAACAGATAATTCAAGAAGCTGGACTTTATGGAGAGAAATGTGGCATCAGGACTAGAGGAAGGCTCATCCACAACCTGTTTTATGCTTATGATACAACTTTGTTCGCTAAAACTGCGGAGGATTTGAAGTGTTTGCTGCAGACGACCAAGACCGCAGCCTTCAATATGAATTTCATTTCAACATGAAGAAAAGAAAAATCCTTACCAACAGCCCAGTCAATATGCAGCATCATCAAAGATGGAGAAGAGACTGACATTGCTAATGATTTCATCTTGCTCAGATCCATAATCAACACCATTGGTACCAGCAGTCAAGAAATCAAATACAAGTTGCATTGGGGAAATTCGCTGTCAAAGATCACTCCAGAGTGCGAAAGAGCAGTACTATTTATCTAGAATCTAAGGTGTTTCTGATCCAGGTCATGGTCTTCTCAATTGCTTACTATGCATCTGAGAACTGGACAATAAATAAAGATGACAGAAAAAAAAAATTGATGCTTTTGAGTTGTGGTGCTGGAAAAGAGTACTGAACATACCATAGACTGCCAAGAGAACTGACAGGTCTGTACTGGAGAGGGTGAAACCAGGTTGCTCCATGGAAGCAAGGATGTTGAGCTCCATCTCACATATTTGGGGCATGTTGTCAGGGCCAGTCCCTGGAGAAGGACATCATGCTTGGAAGGGTGCAAGGTCAGCACTGGAAAGGACATGGATGATATGGATTGACACAGTGACTGTGACAATGGAGTCAGGTATATCAGAGATGGTGAGGTAGGCTCCGAATAGAGCAAGATTCAGAGCTGTTGTTCATAGGGTCACTTTGAATTGTAGTTGACTCAACAACAAATAATCACACCCACACCTCCACCACTGAAGTTAAAGACCAAAATTCATTGTTATTCATACCTGAAAAGCACTCATCCTTGTACAAATAAAACCTCAACTCTCTCCTGGGTTAACTGATTTTTAATCTCTACTACCTGAAGTCAAAGGAGGAAAACAGGGACTCCTAAAACTGAAGAGGAAGAGCTTTATTAATCATGTCCCTCTTCTTACGCTCAGACTTTTACTTTGAACGGTCCAAGTATTTGAACATGGAAATGGGTGTAAACTCTTTTTGGAAGCATATGATCCAATGTGGTTAATCAGGTCTTTATTGCTTTGCTACTAATTCCTCTATAACAGAAGTTAGTACGAAGAGCTTTTGAGAAAATTTTAATTGAGCCATATCTGCTTCACTGGTAAATGCTTTGACCCTTTGATTTTGAGTGAGAGAACTGATACCTGTTGACACATTATCACAAGTTTCTTTCATCACAATCTCTGAAAAATAATAAAAAGTTGGAACTGAGACTAAATTGTATCTAGGTGATAATGGAGAAAGATGGTGTGAGAAAAGTTTGACCAACATAATTAGTTTATTTTAATTTATGGGTAAACCTGGGTTGTTACTTTCTGAATAATCAAGCTAGATGCATCATTGAGATGCACTAGAATTCATGTGAGTCTGCAGGTTAGGAATAATCAGAACAAGTTTTCTAATCCCCAATCCCCCTTTTCAACTGCTCTTTTAAAATACAGAGTAATTACCATTGAGTACAAAGTACATACTGATTGTTTAAAAAAATTATTCTGTTTCTTTAGCAAAGGTATTGCTTTTATTTTATTATGAGCTGCCCACATGCAATTCTTAGATTGTGATTCATTTGAGCAATTTTATAAGGAACATTTTATTCCAGAATGAAAAGTATCTATATTGAGTGTCCCACAGTGGTGAGGGTTAGCATAAATATGGAATGGCGTGCATTTTTATCTAAAACCAGAATAATGACATAATCCTATTGTATAGCAAAGCCACAGTATGATTTCTCATGGACAGTATTTTGGTTTTCGTGATCATAAAATGAGAAGTCAAATGGTAATGAATCACAGTCCTGCTTGTGGTGCTAACATATTGCTCTCTCTTGCAGCTGTGACGAGCGTCTGAAGAGATGTTTCGCTCCTTCTGATGTACCTCCAGGGAGCTGCTCCTGACTGCCTTCTGCGGATGCTCTCTGCAGCATTACAGACAGCTCTGGGGCTTCAGGATCTTAAGGACGTCTCCTAACCACAGTGGACAGACCTTAATCAAGTTTCTAATCACTAGCATGATGGTCTTACTTGAAGGGCCTCTGAAGAGTAGCCATCATGTTATTGTGACTCTGCCACCAAATTAAATAATATTCTTATTTTAGCACAGATGTTTGTAGAGAGAAGAGAAACTGAATAGTCAGCAAAAGGACAGGACAGGGTAGCTACCCTTGCATTCTCAATCCAGCAGGGCTCTTTTTAAGAAACAGTGCTAGGTCATTTAATCTTTTTAACAACATTATTGTTGTTGCTAAGTGCTATCTAGCCAACTATGATTCAAAGTGACCGTAAGAGCAACAGATAGAAACATTTCCCTATCCTGAGCCATTCTCACAATCTCCACCACGCTCAAGGCCACTGTTGCAGTATGGTGGCCATCCATCTCACTGAGGGCTTTCCTCTCTTCCAATGACCTTTCCCAGCATGACTTTTCCAAGGACTGGCACCTCCCAGCAACATATCTGACAGCATGACGTAGTTACTATTGTCATTCCTAAATTATAGAAGAAAAAAGTGAGACAAGGGTGGGACAAGGAACTTGCTCAAGCTTACACAAACCAGCAAGGTACAGAGTCCAGATTCAAATCTAGCACACTTGATCCACAATCCACACTCCTGCTTTCCATTGCCCGAGTCCGACAGAAGCAGGGAAAGGGCCACTGGCTGCTTTGTTCTCTTCTTGGATGTTTCCCAATGACTGAAGGACCCCTCTTGTGAGTAATGCCCCAAACAGAAATCTTGAAGGTCAACACTTTCTAGACATTTAAAATGCTTCATAGAACTTTTAATTCTTCTGTGTGGAATTTGTTTTATAAATAACTAAAAGAAAATGCACTATGTGTGTCTAATACTTTCTCAGGCTGGTTTGCCCTGTATGGCCTCTGTTCACATTCAGTTGTACCGTTGGCCTGTCAGTTTAGTATTTGTCCTGGAATTTTCATGTTCATGCTAGTGTTCTTAGTGACAGTTGCCTTTAAAAAGCTAATATGTATTATGGACTTTCATGTTTCCACTTCGGTGTGGTCTCAGAAGCTAACAAAATTTTATGTATCAGAATTCCCACTTTGACACATGGCTAAATCTGGTAATGGCTCAAACCTTTCCAGAATCAAGGTGTCTAACACCAACCTTCCATGGACATTAGTCACAAAGGGCAAAGCATTTGAACAACATCTTGGAATAACAGGAGACGTTTCTACTCTGCTAGTAATTATGCTGCTAACCACACTGTGACCCTACTGTGGCCTCACAAGGACGGCAGAACCAAACATCTTCAGATCCTATGCTTCCTCACAATCCCTGCTGTGTTTATAGCCATTTTTGCAACCCCTGTGTCAGTCCGTCTCATTTAGGATTTTCCTCTCCTTTGCTGATTCTCTGCTTTTCCAAGTATTAAGTCTTTCTCCAAAGTTTGGCCGTTCCTGAAAACATTCCCAAAATATACGAGGCAAACTAGCTTTTTACCTGCCATGTGACCATATGAGTGGTTAGTATCTCTCTAGGCCTAATCCAGTGGTAAGAATTATTGTTTTCTTGATGTTGAAATGTAATTTATATTGTAGACTTTGTAGTGCTGTGAAGTGCTTCATTCAAGTCTTCTTCATTTTGAATGACAAAGATAGTCATTTGCTTAAGTAGGTTGTTATAGAAAAGTTGTCTGATTCTAATGCTGTATTCTTTTTCATAGAGTTTAGCTTCTCTAATAATTTGCTAAGCATACAGATTGAATAGGTATGGAGAGAGAGGATACAACTCTGGTGTACACCTTTCTTGATTTAAAGCCGTGTAATGTTCCATTCCTCTGCAAAACATCTTGATCTAGCTATAGTTTTCACATGAACACAACTTAATGTCCTGAGATTCCTGTGTTTTTTTTTAAATTTATCCATAATGTGTTATGATCCACACAGTCAAATGCCTTTGCATAATCAATAAAGCACACATAGACATTCATCTATTATCCTTTGCTTGTGATTAGAAATAATATCTCTGGTATCACAATCTATTCTATATCCAACTTGAACTCCTGGAAGTTCTCTGTCAATATTCTAGCAATTTTTTTCATGATCTTCAGCAATTTATTGCTTTCAAGTGATATTAATGATATAGTATGATAATTTCCACAGTCTTTTTTTATCACCTGCCCAGAAAACTGGATAGAAAATTTAATTTTTAAACTTCCCAACACCACATAGGCATGCAATGAAGAAAATTCCATTTTTGGTCCTCTTCCATCAGCCTAGTAGATCTATTCCAAGGTTTAGGGAAAGAGAAACTACGGTTCTTCCCTGTACTTCTCAGGAAATTGTTCCTAATGCAAATCTCAAGTTCTTCTAAGTGGTACAGGACTCTTCTGTCAGTTTGCTGTACTGAGGTAATCTGGGTTTGCTGTCACTCTGAACCTTGTGCTACTGGGGTATCAAGTGCCATAATGGCTGCCATTGTGGTCAGTGTTTGGTGGAGCCCCCAGTTTAAGACAGGTTGGGAAGCAGGAGAGGCATCTACTTCCTAAACCACATGCCTCTGGAAACTCTATGAACTTGGAGAAATGACACTATTTATATAAAGGCTTTAGGTCTTTAGTTCATAAGGTCACTATGAGTCATACTCAGCTCGATGGCAATCAACAAAACAAGAACAACAAACTCACTCAATCATTGCCACTCTAATAATGGAACTGACTCATGGCTGATCCTTTATTGCATTTCCAAGACTGTAATCTGTTCAGGAGGAATGTGTGATGTTTAAGGATTTATTGTTCATAATGGCTTTCTTAACTAGTGACTTTTCCTTTGCCGTGTGGGTAGGTAAGAACATGCATATAGGGAATGCTAGCCTATCCACAAGGGGATTGGTTAATCTTGCTATTAAATTGAGCAGAATCAGTGGCAGATTTTGAGAATCTTACCACCAGCCAAAAGCAGTAGAGAATGCAGAAAGCACATCTTTCAGGACTAGAGATTCTTGTTCCAGACTTGCAGGACAGCATCAGCAGGAGCCATAGCAAAGAACCAGAGACCCAATGTGAGACAGCTGACCTTGAGTCTGTTAACTCTGAAACCAGAGCTAGGAGAGTTTGCCCAAGTTTAGTGTAGGAATGGGGATACAGGGAGCAATGAGGGGCAGATGCCTTAATTAGTAAGACTAAGAGAGCTCTGTAACACTGGCCTAAGCCAGAAGCTACAGGCTGAAGGGTCTGTGAACATGCTTCAAATGCGATCCCGACTGAGAAATTTTATCCTATTAATGGTCTGTGAGTTTGCGATGGATTTTTAACTCAGTTGAAGAGTAGAAATGAAGTAAGTAGAAATAGGCATGGGAACCTGAGGGACATGTCTGACCTAATGGAAATTGTGTTTTGTGTTGTGGATGTTGTTGGTGGGAGAAGTTCCCTCTTGTGGAGTTAGTAGAGGTCTGATATGGTGATCTCCATGCAGCTGTTACTCCTTTAATAGATTGCTCATCTCTCTCTCGGAGCTGCTGGTAGATTCAAACAACCAAAGAGATGTAACTCCTTATGAACTTAGGTCATCAGAGTTCCTTCTGTTGCAATACACTCTTAAAATTTGAAAAAATGAAGATGTCACTTTGATAACTAAGATGTGCCTGACCCAAGTCATGGTCACTTGAATTGCCTAATACCAAAACTCAAACTTATTGTCAAACTTACTGGAACTGAGTCATAGCTGACCCTCCACTAGGAATCAGAGGCTGTAAAATTCATGGGTAGAGACTGCCTGTCTTTCTCCTGCATGGTCATATGTTAAAACTATGCAGTAATAAAGTAATAATGGAAAACAGAAGAACTGATGCATTTAAATAGAGCTATTTGAAAAGAGAGTGAAGAAGGAGCAAATCTGCCTTGGAGGCTTTACAACCAGAATGTTCCTTAGAAATGCAGATGGTGAGACTGAGTCATTTATCTCAGCGACATCAGCAGGAAAGGCCCATTGCTAAACAAGGATATAATGTTTATAATGTTAAGTAAAGTAGAGGGTCAATGAAAATGGAGACAGCCCTCAGTGAGATGGATCAACATAATAACCACAACAAAGGACTCAAACATACCACAGAGCATGAAGATGGCACAAGGCCAGACAACTTTTCATTCCACAATAACTGTGGTTGCCATAAGTCAGAGTCATTGCAGAAGACAACAAAAACATCTTGCACCAACAGCAAGATGCTGTGAATTTTAAGCACTCTAGTCAGTGGGGTTTTGGGGACATAAAATTGTGTCGGGTTGGTATATGTGAAATATGTAAAGGAAATAAAGATAGAGCTCTCCTGGACATCATGCTTGGGAGGGTGGAAGGACAGAGCAGGAGAGGAAGGCCCTCTATGAGGTGGATTGATTCAGTGACTGGGGTAATCAGGATGGGCGTGTTGGAGACAGTGAGATTGGCACAGAACAGAGTTTAGGGTTGTTGTACATAGGGTCGCTATGAGTTGCAAGCAACTCAATGGCACATAACAACAACAACAACAACAAAGAAATAAGCATTCTGTGCTTGTAAAATTTTCATACGTAGACACTCCTTTTAAGTGACTCTCACATTTTTTTAAAGTACATAGATATCTTATAATAACATATATAGATATTGCTATGAATCTTTGAGGATTCCTGGCACTGGTAAACAGAAAATCTGCAGTTAGAACCCTTCAGCTGCTTCTGGAGAGAAATGATTTATGGCCTCCAGGATCCAAAGGAGGTTCTCCATATGTTGGAATCAATTTGATGACAACGTGTTTACATGAGTCTACTATCTAAAACAAGTTTTTAATGTAGTTATTTTATAAATTCACCAAAAAATTATTTCAAGTGTTAAGTGATTTTCACTATTAGCGTTTAAAAATCATATTAAGAATAGGAATGAAACATTGAAAACTAGGTAAGTGTGGGATAACATCAAAGATAGCATGCATGGAAAAGAAGAGCCTGAAACTCCCCTGGAGAAAAGCTCCTTCATTAGGAGATCCTTGCCACTATGGGGCTATCCCAGGGACAAAAGAGAATAGAGTTTGGGACAGGAAGCTATAAGCAGGAATGAGACTCAGTTTCTCAGCTGGCACATTAAATTGTCAGAGAGAGCTGCCATCAAAGTCCCTGGGACAGAAAATACTTAATTTGGTGTCCCTGATCTCATGCCACTCCACAGAGAAAGGAGGACAACAGACTTCAGGAGAGAAGATATCATCAGGTGAGACATTCTTTCCAAGAACTAGCATTTTCAGGTGGGGTGGGGTGGGAGAGAAAAAGGCCTAAAACTCCCCAAGAGAAAAGCTCCTCCATTTGGGAATCTCTGCCACGGTAGGGCCATCCTGGGAATCATAGGAACAAAGGAGTTAGGGATAGGGTGTTAGAAGCAGGGGAAATACTCACTTTCACAGACAGCAAGCACACTGAGGTACTAGTGAGAGAACTACCTTCAAAGCTCCCTGGGCAGAAACTTCTTAAATGGAGACCTGGTCTGCAAATGTATAAACAAAGAAGGACAATAGAGTTTAGGAGAGGAGATTCAGGCAAGATTCCTGAAGAGTTCTATTGCAGACCAAAGAGAACCTGAAGGACTTTAGGAAAGGAATTCCAGTGGAGTGAGTGGCCCACTCCATAGATTGAAATAATCAATAACACCATAAAGATAAGAGCTGTGAAATACTTACACAACAAAGTAGACACGGCCTAACACCAAGAAAACAGGAGACAATGTCAAACACTGTGAAGAAACAAATTAAACCTTTTTAAAAAAAAAAGAGTGCATACTGCAGACCCAATAAATACCACAGTCAGGGAGGTAGAAGATATATATTGATCCGCAGTCATTCCAAGAGTTATGGAAGAATGTACAAATGATGGACATAATGGAAGCCATTTAAGTAAGTGAATACTCCAGAGACAGGGAGTCAGAGGAAATATATCAACATGTAGGAACTTAAAACAACTGTGAAAGAAACTGAAAAATTTGGAAGAACTGAAGTTGTAGATATAAAGGTATAAGAACTTAAAAAGTATCACAAGACAAAGAGGGTACAACCAACACAGTACTGGAAATAAGAGAAATACAAGAAAATGCAATCCAGAATTTTAAGACCAAAATGGCAGATGTGTCCTACACAAAATAGAACAGAAGAGATGGAACCGAGAGTCAGTTATCCAGCAGACAAGAACCTCAATGGAAACATACTAGAAGAAAAAGCAAAAATGAAATATAAAGAAAATGAAGAACACATTAGAATCATGTGAGATGATATCAAAAGAGACAACATACATATGTCTAGAATTCTAGAACACAAGAGGGGAAGGGGAAATCATTGAGAAAATTATAGAAGAGGTTTTAGAAGAAAACTTCTCAGGTAATATGAAGAACAGAAAAATCCACATTCAAGAAGTTCAATGAACACCAAGTAGACTCAAAAAAGAAAAACATCAAGATATATCATAGTTAAATTATCAAAAACAAACTATTAAATAAATGAATATTTTGCATATAAAATCAGCATGAGTAAAACAAAGAGTCACCTAAAAAGTAGACACAATTAGATTAAGTTCTGATTTTTCAACTGAAACTATGTGAACAAGAAATATTGGGATGGCAAATACAGAAAGTTGAAAGAAACAATTGCCGGCTGAGGATCCCATATCCAGCAAAGCTGTTCATCAGTCATGAAGGAGAAATTAGGTCATCTCCAGAAAAGCAGGGATTTAAGGAATTTGTGAAAACAAGACTAACTCTACAAGAAATTCTATGGGAAGTCTTTCACACAGATACACCAAAGGAAAGTGGGTGGACCATACTAACCAGCAGAACCAATGACAGAAGCAACAGAAAAAGAAACAAAACAAAATGGCAATTATAAAAACCTGGCCTGTCAATAATCACCCTTAACATGAATGGAATTGTTGTTAGGTACTGTTGAGCAGAATATGACTCATAGCAACACTATGAACAACTGATCTGAACCCAGCCCCATCCTGTACTATCCTCATACTTTCTGAGACCATTGAGGCAGGCACCATGTCAATCCTCCTGGTCGATGGTCCTCCTCTCCTTTACCAGCCATCTACCTTTCTGAGTATCATGTCTTTCTCTAAGGAATAGCTCCTTCTAGCATCATGCTTGAAATATGTAAGGTGAAGCCTTATCGTCTTTACCTCCAAAGAGTATGCTGGCTGCACCCTTTCCAAGACATATTTATTTGTTTTTGGCAGTCGATGTTCAGTGTTCCTTTCCAACACCACAGCTCAAAAGCATTAATTCTTTCATCCTTATTCATTGTCCAGCTCTTATATGCATAGCAAGTGACCAAAAGAACAAGGCTTGAATCATATTCAGCTTAGTCCTCAAACTGACATCATTACTCATCAATAATTTGGAGAGGTCCCTAACTATAGACTTTTGCAGTGCAATACATCTCCTGATTTCCTGATTGCTTGTACCAAAGGTGTTAATTGTGGATCCAAGTAAGATGAAGTTGTTGACAATTTCAATCTTTTCTCCATCTATCATGATGCTGCCTTTTGGTCCAGTGGCAAAATGATGTTTTCATGACATTGAGATGCAATTCCTATTGAGGGCTGTAATCTTTTATCTTCTGCAATAAATGCTTCAAGTCCTCACTTTCAGCATACAAGGTTGTATCACCTGCATAATACAGGTTATTGATGAGTTTCCCTCCAATTCTGATGCCACGTTTCTCTTCATAGAGTTCATCTTCTTGAATAATTTGTTTAGTATAAATATAGATTGAATATGGATAGAATATAATCCTGACACATTCTCTTCTTAATTTTTTAAAAATTTTACACTGCTTTATTTACAAAGTTCATATATATTGTTTTTCTAACTAGATCTTTCTTCCCTATGATTATTATCCTCCTACCCCACGCATCCTCAGCCTTCTGTTCCCATCCTTCCCTCCCCCAGGCCCCCACCTTGAAGCCTCATACTCATTCTACAATAATGGTATTATACAATATTTGTCCTTATGGGGCTGAGTTAGTTCACACAGAATAATGCTCTCTAGTCACTCTCAAGTTAGGAATTAATTTACAAAATCTTTGATCCTGTGTGAATCATTTAAAAAATCATTGCTCCATCATGTGACTGTACCATAATTTCTCAATCCATTCCATTGTGGTTGGACATTTGGACTGTTTCCATGTTTCTGTAATGGTGACAAACAGTGCTATTAACATTGGTGTGAAAGTCTCCTTTTGTGCCTCAGTTCTCATTTTCTCAGGGTATATTGCAAGCAGTGGAATAGTTGAGTCATATGGAATTTCTATGTTTAGCCTTTTGTCTAGCCTAGGTTTCGCCAAACTGCCTTCCAGAGTGGTTGTACCATTTTACTATCCCATCAATGATGTGTAAGTATTCCTATCTCTCCACATCCTCTCCAACATTTAATACTTGCTGTCCTGTTAAACTTTGCCACTGCTCCTGGAGTGAGATGATACCTCATAGTGGTTTTGCATCTCTCATTGACAGTGATTTCCCCTCTCCCTTGTCGTTAGATCTGACTGGCACAGTAGGAGATTGCCTCTCTTTCTCGAGCAGAGCATCTAGTGGATTTGACCCCTGCATGTTCAGGATTTCGGCACAGCTTCTTGCCTCAAGCCACTAGAGCTCCTTATTGCCATGATTTTGATAATTTCTTCCTGTGTCTGTTGGCCATCCAAATATCTTTCTCTGTGAAAAGTCTTTCCATGTCTTTTGCCCATTTTGATTTCTCAGTCTTTTTCTTGTAGAGGCCCAGGACTATTCTGTAAACTTTTGATATGAGACTCTTGTCTGAAATGGTATTGCCAAATGTTTTTTCCACAGTCAGTAGTTTTTCTTTTCACTCTGTTGGGAAAAGGTTTTGATGTATACAGGAATTTAATCTTCAGAAATTCCCATTCATCAATTTTATCCTCTCCAGATTGAGCATTTCTGGCTGGTTTTGGCAGTCTGTTTATACCATTTATCAGGCTGTCTAAGCTTGATCCCAGTTTGTTTCTGAGGAACTTTATGGTTTTAGGCTTTATTCCCAGGTCTTTGGTTCACCTTGAGTTGATTTTTGTGTATGGAGTTAGATGTGGATCCTGTTTCAGCTTTCTGCAGGTAGCAGTCC
>NW_006399835.1:2711970-2719322 GCF_000299155.1 Elephantulus edwardii | reverse complement strand
CACCACTGACACCTGCTCATATGGTACTTCCTGAAATTTTTCAGTATCAGTCAGTTCTTTTTTGGTACAGTGATTCTGTGTATTCCCTCCATCTTCTTTTGATTTTTTTTCCTGAGTCATTCAATATGTGTGTCCAGAGTGCTGTTCAGTATTGTGACTCAAGGCTTGAATTTACTTTTTAGTTCTCTCAGCTTGAGAAACACAGAGCAAGTTCTTCACTTTATTAGTCCATTTCCAGCTCTCTGCATATTCCATTATAATACTTTGCCTTGTCTTCTAAGGCTACCCTTTGATCTTCTGTTCAGCTCTTTTACTTTGGCATGCTTTCCCTTTGTTTTGCTTCTCAATGCTCTAGTGTTATTTTTAGAGTCTCCACTGACAACCATCTCAGTTTTTACTTTCTTCTCTGTCTCTGTAATAATCTTTTGCTTTCCTCATGGATGATATCCTTGATATCATCATAGAATTCATCTGGTCTTCACTCATTGGTGTTCAATATTTCAAACTTAGTCTTAGAATGATTTTTAAACTCATATGGAATAGATTAAAGATCATATTTTTGTTCTCATTGGTGTATTTTCATTTTCTTTAGCTTCAATTTGAACTTACACAGGAGTAACTAATGGTCTAACCTACAGCCTGCCCTTGGCCTCGATTTAACTTCTGATATTGAGCTTCTCCAATGATTTCTTCCATAGATGTAGTCAATCTGATTTCTATGCAGCCCATCAGGTGAGGTTCATGTGTAAAGTTGCTGTTTGTGTCTTTTAAAAAAAGGTAGTTGTGCTGACTTTGGCAGCAGATATACTAAAACTGGCACAATACAGAGAAGATTAGCATGGCCCCTGTGTGAGGATGATATGCAAATTTATAAAGTGTTCAAAACTTTAAAAAACAAGAAATGAACAAAGGCATTTGCAATAATTCAATCATTGAAAATATAAAATTTAATCATTCTATTACTAGCCTTATTTCTATCACCAAGCCCATATTTTCCAACTATTAATCCTTCTTCATTGCTTCCAATTTTTCCACTCCAGTCACTAATTAATAATAACACATCTTAATTGCATGTTCAGTCAATTTTGGACTGTAAGATTTGGTAAAAATTTTCAATTTCTTCCTCTTTGACTCTAGATGTAGAGGCATATATTTGACTAATAATCATATAAACAAGCCTTTCTTATTTGCATATAGATAAAAAAAGTTGAAACAAATGAAAAAGAAAATACAACATACCAAAACCTCTGAGATGTAGCTAAGAAAGTCCTCAGGAGGAAGTTCATAGCCATAGATACACACATAAGACACAAAATAAATGATCTAACTCAACACCTACATCATATAGAAAAAGAACAACAATTCAATCTCACAGCCTCTAGAAGAAGAAAAAAATCACAAGGACGAGAGGTGGAATTTATGAGATAGGAAAAAGAAAAACAATTGAAACCATCAATAAGACCAAGAGCTGGTTTTTTTTGGAAGTGTCAATAAAACTGACAAACCATGGCAAATGTAACAAAAGCGGGGTGGGGAGAAGACACAAATAAATCAATTAATTAGTAATAGAGATGATATGACAATGGAATCAGGTGAAATTCAATATGTAATATCAGAATATTATGAAAAGCTATACTCTCCTATTGGAAGCAGTAGTGGCATCCACTTCTGTAATAGCTTGCCTCTGGATACCCTATGAACCTGGAGAGAGGATGAAAGACAGCCAAGCATTGAGGACTCTCCTTCATAGGGTCACTATGAGTCACCTGTGACTCGACGGCACTTAACAACAACAACAGAAAACTGAAGCAGGATTCACATCTCAAACCAAACATAAAAATCAACTCAGGTGCATCAGACCTGGAGTAAAGCCCCAAACCATAAATATTGTAACAGACAAAATGGCACCAAGCTTAGAAGGCTTATATTATTGTATAAAGAGACTGACAAATAGAAATGCACAACCAAGAGAGGATAAAATTTATGAATGGGACCTTGATTAAATCCCCATGTGCATCAAAACCTTTTCCAATGAGGTGAAAAGAAAATCCTACTGACAGGGAAAAAACATTTGGCAATATCATCTCATCTTTGGAAGCAGGAGTGATATCCACTTCCTAAATAACATGCCTCTGGAAACCCTATGAACTTTGATAAATGTCGATAGTTGTAGAGGGACTTCATGCCTTTTGTTCATAGTATCGTTATGAGTTGTGCTTGAATCGAAGGCAATCAACTACATCAACAACAATATCATCTCAAGACAAGGGTCTCATATCAAAAGTTTGCAGAAACTCAATTACAAATTGGGCAAAAGACATGGAAAGACTTTTCACAGAGGAAGACATTTGGATAGACACATGAAGAAATCCTCAAAATTACTGGCAATAAGAGATGCAAATCAAAACCTCAATGAGATATCATCTCACCCCAGTAGCTGTGGCAAAGTTTAACAAGACAGCAAGCAATAAATGTTGCAAAGGATGTGGAGAGATTGGAACTCTCAGACACTGCTGGTGGGATTGTAAAATGTGACAAACATTCTGGAAGGCAGTTTTGCCATTTCCCCGGAAAGCTAAATATAGAAATTCCAATGACCCAACTATTTCACTGCTAAGAATACACCCCAAGGAAATTAGAACTGAAATACAGAGATATGTATATTTGTGTTCATGCCTTAATCCAACATGGTCTTCACAATTACTTATTATGCGCCAGAGAGCTGAACAATGGCCAAGGATGACAGAAAAAGAATTAATACATTTGAGTTCTAGTGTTGGAGAAGAGTACTGAACATACTATGGATTGCCAAGAAAACTAACAAGTATGTCTTGGAGAAAGTGAAACCAAGCAGTTTCTTAGAGGCAAGGATTTTGACGGGTCGAGGGAAAGCACAGGAGAAGATGACCCCAGATGAGATGAATTGACACAATAACTGGGTGTTGTATAAAAAAATAATAAATGATTAAAATAAATAAAATAAATGAGTAAAAATAATAAAACGTAAGATTGGTAAGTATAGAGTAGGGTTCAGAGCTATTATGCATAGGGTTGCTATGAGTCGTAGTCAACTCAACAGAACATAACAATAACTACATAACCTGGGGGAGACTGGAGAGCATTATGCTCAGTGGACGAATTCAGTCTCATAAAGACAAATACTGCAAACAATTCCTTCCTTCATCTGTTCCAATGCAGTGTTCATTATCCACCCTTATCCCATTCTCCTCCCAACCCTTCATATCAATCCCACCTTACAACAGTGGTGCTATACGGTAATTTTCCTTTTGTGACTGAGCTATTTCACTCAGTATAAAGTCCTCTAGAATCACCCATGTTGTTCAATGTTCTATGAGTTTGTCATTTTTCAGTGCAGTGTGGTATTTCATTGTACGAATATAACACAGTTTGGCTATCCGTTTGTTTGTTCATGGGCACTTGGGTTACTTGCATCGCTTTGTGTAAATAACACAGCAATAAACATGGATGTGCATACATCTGTTTGGTTGGTGATTCTGGTTTCTTTAGGGTATATTTCCAGTAGTGGCATTGCTGGGTCTAACATTATTTCTATTTCCAACTTTTAGAGAAAGCACCAAATATATGATTAAGCATTATACGTATGATAAAGACACAGAATAAGAGATACATAGCAAAGAGGACTGGGAAGAGGAGGTCTTCGTGCTAAAATGAATGAATTATTTTTTAAAAAAGAAAGTGAACTGGGGGAGGGAGAATGTAGGGAGAGGGGGCAAATGAGCAACAATGAGTGAATAAAAATCCAGCTTTTCTGTAAACGTTCATTAAAATCACAATTGAAAAAATTATTTTTTTAAAGAAAACACAAATGCTATTATTATAAAATAGATGTTTAACTAGTAAAACACGTATAAGGGCCCAAGGAGGGAAGGGGTGGGAACAGCAAGGTGAGGATGGGCAAGGGGGAACTTACAGAGCTACACAATTTGATGGGTGGATGGAGGGGTTAAAAGAAATGGAAAGGACCGATAGTGACCTGACAAAATGGGATAATATTGGGTATAGTTAAATGGTGATTAACATTATAAAACACAATGTATGGGATTGATTATATGAAACACAATGTGAATGAAAGAAAGTGTGAAACATAATGTATATGAATTATGTAGGTAAACCAGTATAATTTTTTTAAAAAAGGATATTATCTGTGAAGAGAGCAAAAGGTCATTACAAAGACAGAGGAGAAATTAAAAGCCAACATGGATGTCATAAGAGACTGAAATTGCACTACAGCATCAGAAAGCCATAACAAAGGGAAGAAATGGTGAAATCACAGGGTTGACCAGAAGATTGCAAAGGTCTATTTTATTTTATTTTTATTTCATTTTAATCTTATTTTCATAGAATGTGCAAAGAGCTTGAGTCAGAGAATAAAAGTGGAAGAATTCTCTTGGCAATGTTAAAGCCATAAGAACTGAAAAAGTATTCAAGCCTTGAGTTGCAATACATAGAGGTACTATGAGCAGAATCTTGAATAATCCAGGAAGCATTAAAAAAAGATGGAAGGAATGCACTGAAATACATCAGGAAGTACCATATGATCAAAAGTCAATTGAAAAAAATCCATTTTAATTAAGAAAGAAATTAAGTGGCAATGAAGTCATTGGCAATAAATAAAGCTCCAGGAATTAATGAGATATCAATTGACATGTTTCAGATAACAGATGCAACCCTGGACATGGTCTCCAATCTGTGTCAGAAAATTTGGAAGACAGCCACATGGCCAATTTACAGCAAGAAATCTGTAATTGTTCCCATTCTCAAGAAAGGTGACCCAATAGAACATGGAAATTATCAAACAATGCCATCAATATCACGCAAGCATAATATTGCTGGAGATTATCCAAAAACAGCTAGAACAGTATATTGATATAGAACTGCCTAAAGTTCAGGCTGGGTTTAGAAGAAATAACGACAATGATATCACTACTGATTCCAGATGATTCCTTTCAAAAAGTAGAGAATACCATACGATTGTCTATTTATGCATTATTGACTATGTAAAGACATTTGACTGTGTGGGTCACACGAATTACATATGGCTAACCCTAACAAACCCTCGATGAGGTGGATTGATTCAGTGACTGGGGTAATCGGGATGGATGTGTCAGAGGCAGTGAGATTGGCACAGGACAGAGCGGGGTTTAGGGCTGTTGTACATAGGGTCACTGTGAGTCTCAAACGACTCGACGGCACACAACAACAACAACAACAACAACCCTAACAAGGATGGAAATCTCAGAACATTTAGTTGTGCTCATGTGAAATCTATATCTAGATCAAGAGGCTATTGTATGAACAGAGCAAGGGAATCTTTATGGTTTAAAATCAGGAAAGGTGTGCATCATGGTTGTATAGTTGTTCAATCTGTATGCTGAGAAAATCATTGGCGATGCTTGATTAAAGGAAGAAGAATGCAATATCAGGACTGGAGGAATACTCATAAATAACCTATACTATGCAGATGACACAACCTTGCTTTCTAATAGTGAGAATGACTTGAAAAACTTCCTGCAGAAGATAAAAACCTACAATCTTTTACATGGATTGCATCTCATCATCAAGAAAACAAAAAATGCTCACCCTTGGATCAAGTGACAACAACATAATTGAAGGAGAAAGAATTGAAACTCTCAACAATTTCATTTTACTTGGATCCACTATCAACACACATGGTACTAACAATTAGGAAATCAGGAGATGTACTGCATTGGGAAAGTCTGTAGTTAGTTACCTTTCCAAATTACTGAGGAGCAATGATGTCAGTTTGAAGACTAAGGTGTGCCTGGTTCATGTCATGGCCTTTTTAAACATTTACTATGTATCTGAGAGCTGGCTAATGAATAAGGATGACTAAGTCTGGTTAATGAAGAAGGAAGAATGATTGATGCCTTTGATTTTTGGTGTTGGACAAGAGTACTGAATATCCCATGGACTACCAAAAGATATATCAACAGATATGTCTTGAAAAAAGTGCACCTGGAGTGCCTCTCTAAAGTTGTATCCAAACCAAAGATGATAAAGCTTTGCCTCACATACCTTGGGCATGTTATTTAAAGGGACTATCCTTGAACTGAAACATCAGCCTTGGAAAGAGAAGACCCTCAATCACATGGATTAATGCAATGGGCTTGAGTATTTCAGATATGATAGGTATGTTAGATATGATGACAACAAGTATGTCAGATATGAGAGAATGTCACAAGACAGGGCTGGGTTCAAATCTGTGCTTGACAGGATTGCTATGAGTTGTACTAGACTCAATGACACCTGATAACAATTATTAGCATCTTACTCCATTCTCAAAATTTATGCTCATTTTGCCTGAGGTGCAAAGTTGTTGTGCAGCATTGAGTCAGAATCAACTCATACCTAAGCCTCCAGTGGGTTTCCAGAGGCAGTCAATTGCATGGAAGGAGACTGCCCATCCTTCTCCTACTAAGCAGCTGCCAGATTCAAACTGCATGCCTTCAAGTTTGCAGCACAGCTTCTTAAAACTAGGCCTTGAGAGTTCTCTAGAAGAGAACTCAATTATTGGTGAGGCAGTTCCTGCCTCATTGACAGGCCAGTCACAATTACTAGAAAGTTCTTTCTCATATTTAGCTAAAATCTACTTCCCAGTAGAATTCTCTTCGTTTGTTGCTGACTTCTTTACTTACATAAATAAAATTTAAGGCTCTCATTGGTAGGTGAAATATTTAACAAAACTACTTTCTCATTCCTCTTCACCCAAACAGAATTTTGTCAGTTTTACAATCCCAGTACATCTACTTTTGTGTGCATGTTTCTTGTAAGGGTTTCTGGGAAGTTGATTCTAATCATCTCACAAATACTTATTCTTACTCAAAGCAAAGGGAAAGAAGTTATTTCTTTTTACAAAAGGATCTCTTCTCTTTTTCCCTTCTTCTTGTCTTCACTTCTTCTCCCTAGTAATTATTTCCTGCAGAGACAGCTACATAAGGAAGAAAAGGATGGAATAGGTTCATGGGTTTAGATGAGAGAAATAATGGTAACATATGATGCAGATTTTAATGTGCCAGCTAGAGAAAATTAGCGTCGGGTCCAAAATAGAGCACAAGCTTTCATCTGAACCTGCTTTGTGAGGCTTAGACAAAATAGCACAAGAAACATGAAATAGATGGAAGCACTATATAAGCATTAGATATTATTATGACAGTCTACATTTTTAGATTGTTTTTTTATGTGCCATCTCCTGAACAAGAAATAATAGGCTGGGGGGAGGGGAGCAAGAACAAACTTCTAGAAATAATAACAGGAAGCCTATAGAACTTCCCAAGTTATTATTATTATTA
>NW_006399835.1:2689816-2711565 GCF_000299155.1 Elephantulus edwardii | reverse complement strand
TTCATATCCTTGAAGATGTATCATGAGAACTTCCCAAGTTTTAAGATGCTGTTGTTGTTGTTACATGCCATCAAGTCGCCATCAATTCATAATGTTCCTACGTACAACAGCTCTGAATCCTGCCCTATCCTAAGCCAATCTCATCGTCTCCATTAGACCCATTCCCATTTCTCCATCATTAAGTCAATCCATTTCTACCTGGGTCTTCCTCTCCTGCTCTGTCCCTCCACCTTTCCAAGCATGATATTCTTCTCCAAGGAATAGTCCCTCCTGGTCACATGCCCAAAATATGAAAGAAGGAGCTTCAAATCCTTGCCTCTAAGGAACAGCTTGGTTTCACCCTCTCCAGGACTGGCCTGTTTGTTCTCCTGGCAGGCCACGGTATGTTCAACAGTCTTCTCCAGCACCACAACTCAAAGGCATCAATTCTGCTTTTATCATCCTTAGTCATTGTCCAGCTCTCTTGACAATTGCGAAGACCATGGCCTGAATCAAGCACATTTTGATCTCCCGACTGACATCATTGCTCTTCAGTACTCTAGAGTGGTCCCTGACCGCACAGTTTCCTAATGCAATTATTCTTTTGATTTCCTGACTGCTGGTGCCAAGAATGCTGATTGTGGAACCAAGCAAGCTGAAACTGATAAAAATCTCAATCTCTTCTCCATTGATCCTGAAGCTGCAAATCGGCCCAGTGATGAGAATTTTTGTCTTCTTGATGTTGACCTTCAATCCATATTGAAGACGATTGTCCTTGACCTTTTGTACCATACACCTCACCTCATGTCCTCCTCAGTTTCAGCAAGCATGTCATCTGCATGATGTAGGTAGTTGATGAGTCTTCCTCTAATTTTGATGCCACATTTCTCCTCAAAGGAAGCAACAGGGAATGGGAGAGATCCAGTGTGGAAAAACAATGTATACAAGCTTTGTAAATATATCAGTATAACATTAAAAAAATCATATGAAACACAATGTGAATGAAGAAATGTGTGAAACACAATGTATATGAAATTTATATGTAAACCAATATAAAATTTTTAAAAGAAATATAATGTTAGAGTATTTATAAATATTTCTAATAAATAAAATATTGTTAATATTTAAAAAGTCCAGCCTCATTAATGATCTGTTCTGCAAATAGTTTGAAAAGGTATGGAGACAGGATGCATGCTTGAGGCACACAATTTCTGATCCTGAACCAGGCAGGGTTTTCCTGCTGTGTTGTGACTAGTCCTTCCTGGTCCAAGTATAGGCTTCACATGAGCACAAGTGTTCTGGGATTCCTGTTCTTCTCAAGTATAGCCACAGCTTGTGATCCACATAGACAAATGCCTTTGCATAGTTAATGAAACATAGACATCCCTCTGATACTTTGTTTCTGGCCAAGATCCATCTAACATTGACTATGATGTCTTTAGTGCCACTTCCTCTTCTAAACCCAGCTTGCACATCGGCCAGTTTTCTGCTGATGTATTTGTTCCACTCATTTTTGGATAATCTTCATCAGGATCTTGCTGGTGTGTGATATTATTCAATAATCTCCACACTCTGTCTGGTCCCCATTTTTTTTTAATGAGTATAAATACAGATCTCATTCAGTCAGTTAACCATGTAGCTGCCTTCCAGATTTCTTGGCATAACATGGTAAGCACATCCAGGGCAGCATCTGTTTGCTGAAATATGTCAATTGATTTTCCATCAATTCCTGCGGCCTTGATTTTTGCTAATTCCTTCAGAACAGTCTGAACTTCCTTTTTCATCACCAAAGGCACTTGACACTTTGGGCATGCTGAAAGGAGGGACCAGTCCTTGGAGAGGGACATCATGTTTGGGAGAGTGGAGGGACAGCACAGGAGAGGAAGACCCTCGATGAGATGGATCAATTCAGTGATTGGGGTAATGGGAGTAGGTGTGTCAGAGACAGGTTGGCACAGGAAAGATCAGGGTTTAGGGCTCTTACGCTATAAGTTGCACGTGACTCAATGGCACATAACAACAACAACAACAACAACAACAAGACTCTTGATCATATGTTACTTCCTGAAATTCTTCTGTGTCAGCCAATTCTTTTTGGGACAGTGACTCTGTATACTCTTTCCATCTTTGTTTTGATGCTTCCTGGATCATTCAACATTCTACCCTAAGAATCCTTAAGTATCGCAACTCAAGACTTAAGCTTGTTCTTTACTTCCTTTACCTTAAACTGGATAAATTATGTATACTGTATTGAAACAGATGAGGGAAAGAACAGATTAGAGGTGATGTATGACTGAGTATTATGGTTAGTACAGGAATTCAGAATTAAGGTTGCATAGAGAAGTGTACTCAGGGGGGAAGGGATGGGGGAATTGTATACGAATGAAGGAATATTTTTTTTTCTTTTGGCAGAGGTTAGCGAACTGGTGGGGAGGGGTGGACAGGGAGAAAAGTGCGGCAATGAATGAATGGAAATCCAAAACCTCTGTAAATGTTTATTAAAATTAAAAATTAATAATAATAATAATAATAAAAGAAATGCTGAGCAAGTTTATCCCTTTTGATTTTCTGACTCCAGATCTTTGCATAGTTCATCATAATACTTTGTTTTGCCTTCTAGAGCTGCCCTTTGAAATCTTCTGTTTGGTCCCTTGACGTCTTGATTTCTTCCCTTTGCTTTGACTTCTGCAGTATTCAGCCTCATCTGACACCCATCTTGGTCTTTCCTTCCTCTTCTGCCTTTATAATGACCTTTTGCATTCCTCATGGACAATATTCTTGATATCCTCTCACAGTTCCTCTGGTGTTCACTCATTAGTATTCAAGGCCTCCAACCTGTTCCTTTAATGGTCTTTAAAGTCTGGTGTAGACTCAAGGTCAAACTTTGGTTCTTGTGGATTTGATTTGATTTGATTTGATTAAGACACTATAGTGTAAAACCAGAAAGCTCTGGTGGTTTAGTGGTAAGGACTTATGCTGCCAGCACAAAGGCCTGTGGATAAATGGACAGTCTCCTCCCAGACAGTTACGTGGTTTTGAAAATTCACTAAAAGATCAACTATAAACTGGTTCTGACTTGACAGTACACAAGAACAACCAAAACTTAATGTAAACCTATAACAATAGAGCTGAAAATGTAAAGTGAACACACCATACATTAGGAAAATAAAACTGATTAAGAATAATGTGAGAAATCTGATTAAGGTCACACTGCAGAGGGTGGGAATTATGGGTACACAGCTCACCATCATAATTCTCCATACACAGTCCACCTCTTTCACTCAGAAAGGAAGCAGAACTAACGATTTGGGCGGGGGGTTGCTGGGGAGGCATCAAGCATTTCTTAAACAAGGAATTGCTATTTGCTCCTTAAACTAATTCTTAGTTGTTGTTTTTTTAATTTTTTAAATTTGTATTATATTTATTTTTACGTGTACCGTCAAATCAGATCTGACTGGTACAGGAGGAGATTACTCCCTCCTCCTCCAGCAGAGCATCTGGTGGATTTGAACCGTGTACCTCTGGGATTGCAGTGCAGCGTCTTGCCACTAGGACACCATAATTCTTAGTTTTTAAGCTGACCTAAAAAAAATAACAAAATGTAAAATAATATCTACAGATACAAATACCAAAACCTTAATTAAAATATGGTAAAATTATTCAAACAGTATAAAACTAGTTTCTTTCATATTGGGAATAGAAGAACACTTTAATATTAAGACATTCATTAAAGTAGGAAATTATGATTACATCAAGAGATGCATAAAAGACACTTCATAAAATGCAACCATTTTCCTGATAAAATCACTTACAAAATGGAAATTGAAAAAATTTCCATAATGTGATTCTTCTTAAAAAATATGACAAAATATATGAGAGGGTGCAAAAGGAAGTTTGAGACACATGCACACATTCACAAATGTGTGTATATGAATCTCACAAAATTTTCCATTTTCATAATTTTTAACTATAAAGTAACACTAATTTCAAAAATTGCAATGTACAATTATCATCATTATCTCTTTCCAAACCTTTTGCATTATATCAAATAGCAACTTTATAATTGATCAGCAATAATTCCCTGAATGCCTATTACTAAACGAACAGATTGTGATATATACCTGCCATGAAATATTATTCAGTCATAAGAGAGAAATTATGATACATGAAACAGAATGGATGAAAGTTGAAAACATTATGCTCAAATAAGCCAGAAACAAATAAATAAACTCTATTCCAGTTAATGAATTAGAAAGAATAAAAAATATTAAGATTGACAAAAGATTAAAGGTTAACAAGAACCAAAAGATGGTGAAATATGGAGTTACTGCTTAAAATTATGTTTGGGGTGAAATAAAAGTTTTGTACTTATTCGTAGAAAAACTAAAAAATTACATATATGATGTTGTTACGTGCCAAGTCGCCTCTGACTCATAGCCACTCTATGTACAACAGCCCCAAACCTTGCCCTATTCTGTGCCAATCTCACTGTCTTTGACACACCTACTTCTATTACTCTAGTCATTGAATCAATCCATCTCATCGAGGGTCTTCCTCTCCTGTGCTGTCCCCTCACCCTCCCAAGCATGATGTCCCTCTCCTGATACATAGCAAGTAATTGTGAAAACAATGGTCTGGATCAAACACACCTTAATCCCCAGGCTGACATCACTCTTCAGTACTCTGGAAAGGTCCCTGACAGCAGACATTCCCAATGCAATTAGTCTTTTGATTTCCTGGCTGCTGGTACTAAAAGTGTTAATTTTGGAGCTAAGCAAACTGAAGCTGTTAATAATCTCAATCTCTTCACCAATCTATCATGATGCTGTCAATCAGCCCAGTGGTGAGACTGCATATTTAAGGCTGCAGTCCTTGACCTTCTGCAGCAAGTACTTTAGGTACTCCTCAGTTTCAGCAAGCAAGGTTGTATCATCTGCGAAACACAGATGAGTTTTCCTCCAAACCTGATGTCACATTCCTCCTCTTAGAGCTCAGACTCCTGGGTAATCTGTTCCACATATACAGAAAAGGTATGGGATATATGGAACATACATTGAAAAGGTATGGTGATAGGACAAATCTCTAGTGTACACACTTTCTGATTTTAAACGATGTGGTATTTCCTTGTTCTGTTCTGACAGCTGCCTCCTGATCCAAATATAGGTTTCACATAAGCACAATCAAGTGTTCTGGGATTCCGACTCTTCTCAGAGTCATCAACCATTCATTGTGATCCACACAGTCAGATGCTTTGGCATAGTAAATGAAACACAGATAGATATTTCTCTGGTACTCTATGCTTTTAGCCAAGATCCATCTAGCATGAAGTATAATATCTCTAGCACTAAGGCCTCTTCTAAACCTGGTCTACATTGTTTGCTAATATCTACATTGTGTTGGATCATCTTCTTTTGGGGGGGGGGAAGGTAGGTATGCACAAATATGAATCACTTCCAATTGACTGGCCTGTCTTCCAAATTTCTTAGCACAGGCGAGTGAGGACTGCTATTGTGCTATGTCTGTTGGTTCTAACATCTCAGTTGACATTCTGTCAGTTTCTGGAGATATGTTTTTCACCAATACTATTAGTACACCTTGGACTTCTTTCTTCAGTATCATTATTCTTAATCGTATGCTGCTACCAATTCTTTTGTTAAAGTAACTCTGTGCATTCCTTTTCTTTTTTTTTTTTTTGTTTGTTTGTGTCATGTGTCATTTATTTCTTTGCCCATACACCATTTTCATATTGCAGTATGTGGTTTAAGGATGGTTTGCTTCCCCCCACCTTCTGTTCTATGAGCTTGAGGAATAGTAAGCATGTTCTTCCTTACTGATTTTCTAATTTCTGGTCTTTGCAGATTTTGTTCTAACACTTGGCTTTTTGTGTTTGTGTTGCCCTGTGAAATTGTTTATTCAGCTCTCTTTGCCATTTCTTCTGTTAGTTTCTCCATAGTCAAGACCTAGTTTCCAAATCTCTTTCAACATCTATTTTGGTTTGTTAGTTGTTGTTTGTGTTTGTTTCAGTTTTCCCCCCTTTCTTTCTTTCTTGTCCTTATCATTCCACAACAGCTCTGATCTCTGGTCATTCAATGTATCACATCTATTTTCTAATAGATAGGCTCTAAATTCAGGTAAAATTAAACTCAGGGATATATTTTGATCCTCATGGACTTGGTTTCCTTTTCTTCAGCTTCAGTTTGTGCATATGATCAATTGATGGTTCTTTCTACAGTCAACCCTTGGCCTTCTTCTGATTGACAGTATTGAATTTTGCATCATCTCTTAGCACAGATACAGTAATTGGATTCTTATTCAGGCCATGAGGTGAGATTCATGTGAGCAGCCCCCGTTTATGCTGTTTGAAAATAGTATTTTCAATGAGTTGTACAAAATTAGTTGTACAAAATTGGTTGTACAGAATTCTACCACGCGATCTCTAGCATACTTTCTATCACCAAAATAATAGTTTCCAACTATTATCCTCTCTACTTTCCAACTTTTGCATTTCAGTCAACAGTTATTATTAATGCATCTTGATTTAATATTAAATCCATTTCAGAGCAGTAGTCACTAAAATATTCAAATGTGACTTGAGTGATTGATGACTGTATCTCAATAATTTGTAATAACAGGTCTTCTCTCTATGGGTATGGATATTATCGTATCACTGAAGCATTACTTAAGACAGATCCTCAAATGCACCTTTTCCACAATGAATGACACTATTCTTCAATTTCTTCTTTCCTAGCACAGTAATCATATGATTATCTAATTCAAAATGGCCAATAGAAATCATCTCAGCTGAACAATACCAAGAGTGCTGGCTTTTTTGCATTTCATTTAATATTTCACAACTTCCAATATTCCTAGAGTCATACTTTATTTATTCCAAATTGTAGTTTTCAATGAAGTCTTGTAATTATTTCTTTTCCTTCTGAATTCTTCCTCATTAGCCAACAAAGGCATTGGATTCCAAACAAAAAGAAAAGCTAGACAAAGTTTTGGATTGAATTTGTATCTTAAGGAACCTTTAGAAAAATCATTAGTGGGTCAAATACTTAATGGCTTCTCACACTATGTCACAGAAAGTTGAAGAAGGACAGCAACTCAGAGGTCAGGAAAAAATGTAGAAGTACTAGATCTTGATTTAACAAACACTGAAATGCATCTGATTAAAGACAGACATAGGAAGATGCTTGGACTGAGAACCTGAGACTCAAAGGGGGTTTAGACCAAAACTGATAAAAAAAAATAGAGACTCAAAGAAATGAGAGCCTGATGCATATGGAAAAAAGAATGTGTCCAGCAGGTTTTTCTTTATTGGATCATCAGAGATTATCTCTATATGAAAGAGCCCTGGGGGCATAGGGGGTAAGTGCTTGGCTCATTTAAATCTACCAATCCTTCTAAGAGAGGGTCAAAGGTGAACAGTCTGCCTTTGTAAAGATTACAGTCTGGGAAACTCTGTGGGTTAAAGTTCTACAGTGTCATAAAGAGTCTAGTTTATTGGAAACCCACTTGGTAACAATGGGTTGGGATCTCTATATGGTTGTTTATGGTAGTAATTTCAACAAAACAACATTTTATATGTTTAACAAAGGAGTAGGAAAATGAAATAATCTCATTCTTCTGTCATCTCCAAGTTTTGTCTACATTCTGCTGGAGAATTTAAAGACACACCACAGGATGATCACTGAAGGAGGGGATTGAAATCTTTAGAGCAGTTATGAAGAGTATTTCATTTGTAGGAAGCTGATATAGTCCATAGGAAGTTGCACTGCTAAGCCAAAGGCAGTCCCTCTCAGGCAGTTTGAATTCACCAACAGCTCTAAGTGAGAAAAATGGGAAGTCTCCTCCTGTGAATTATATAGTCTCTGAAAGACCTCCCGGATAATCTATGAATCAGTTCTGAGTCAATGACAAAGAAAGTGAGAGACAGAAAAAAAGAAAAGTAAGACCTTCTAAAAGCCAAGTTCTATTCTGCAACAGAGGATAAGAGAAAAGAATTCATCTATGTTATCTTCTCCTGCTTGTAGGTTTTCCAGGATACTGGGAAGACTGTTTATGTTGTGGATTAGGACTTCTAGTGTTGTTCCTAGCTTTTCTGTAATGGAGAAGATAACATAGATGAATGGGATCTTCTAAGACTCAAATCCCTATGCACATCCAAAAACTTCTCCAGTAGGGTAAAAAGGGAAGCCACTGACTGGGAAAAAGTATTCGGTAATAACATATCAGATAAAGGACTTATATCCAGAATTTATGAAATACTTGAGCACCACAACAAGATAAAGGTAAATAATCCAATAGAAAAATGGGCACAGGATATGAACAGGCACTTCACCGAAGACGACATTCAGATGGCTAACAAGCACATGAAGAAATGCTCAAAATCCCTAGCCCTAAGAGAGATGCAAATTAAAACAACCATGAGATATCATCTCACCCCAGTCAAAATAGCAAAATTTAACAGAACAGCAAGCAACAAATGCTGGCGAGGTTGTGGAGAAACTGGAACCCTGATTCACTGTTGGTGGGAGTGTAAAATGGTGCAACCCCTGTGGAAAGCAGTATGGCGCTTTCTCAAAAAGTTGCAAATAGAGATACCATTTGACCCAGCAATTCCACTACTGGGAATATACCCTGAAGAGACCATAGCTGACATCCAAGCAGATATATGCACACCCATGTTTATTGCAGCTTTGTTCACAATAGCAAGGAGTTGGAAACAACCTAAGTGCCCATCAACAAACGAATGGCTAGAGAAGTTGTGGTATATTCCAACAATGGAATACTATGCTGCATTAAAAAACAAGGAACTCATGCAATATTATTCAAAATGGTTGACTCTGGAGAACATTATGCTGAGTGAAATATCCCAGTCACTAAAGGACAAATATTACATGATGCCACTGTTGTAGAATGGGACTGTCCTTGGGGTTGGGGAGAGACTGAGTAAGATGGGTTCAATAATGTATACTGCACTGAAACAGAGGAGGGAGAAAACTTTTTAAAAGAGATATATGACTAGGTATTTCTTTCATCACAGGAGTCTAGAGTGAGGGCTACAAGGTGGAGGGGACCTGGGGGAGGGTTTGTAAAACAATGAAAGAATCCTTTCTTTTACTCTTCCATAATTTTTGACTCATGTACTTATAACTTGTTAGTCAAATTTGTGTCTTCTAGGTTGCAACACCCCCATGATACATCTTCAAGGATATGAACATGTACGGCCAAGCACAATCAATAAGAGTGCTTCTAAATTCCAAAATCAATCTCCATAATAGTCTATGTGTTTCCTACTGCCAAAGGGGCCCTTTAGAGTAGTGAGAGAAGATCTTCACCCTGAAACCCACAGCGTCCCTTTTCAGCAGGAAGTAGCTAAGAGAATACGCCATCCCCTTTTCCTTATGAATCAGGGTGAAGTCTCTCTCAGGGAGGAGTGATAGGGAATGGCAAAGGACACACTGACAAAGGAGATTAATCAGAACTGGCTTTGACAAGCACTGTGGCAAATTGGACAATTAAAACAGACATTTGGATGGCGGGGAAGAAGAACAAACTGGGAAGGAGGGTAGAGAGAATGGTGCAGCAATGAAGGAATGAAAACCCAAAATCCCTGTAAATGTTCATTAAAACTAATAAAATTTAATAATAAAAAAAAGAGAAAAGAATTTTGATGAGAAGGTTAGGTACTAGACAAATTCCTAACAGAGCTCATCAGGCAAACTTAAAACAAAAACAAAGCAGATAAGGAGTTAATTCAAGCAGTGCAACACTTAAGCAGGGCCACAAAAGTGAGACAGCCTCTAACCTCTGTTGTTGTAAGAGCTTAAAGTGTTTTCATATTTTCTGCAGAAAAAAAGGTCATCTCTTTCTAGGTTTAGTAGATAGTGACATTATTTCTGGCTGTCTGGTCTGTTGTGATTTTTGTCATTTAAAAAAAAATTACTTAGTGATTATATCCAGTTAAGCAAGAAACCAGTCAACAGGGACATGGTATAAGTCAGATGTGTTGCATGCTTTAGTGAAATCACAATATAATTATAGGCAAGTGTTAAAATCATAGGCTAGTAGCACAGTAGTCAAGCACTCAGCTCCTAACTGAAAGGACGGAAGTTCGAATCCGACAGCCACAATCCAGGAGGAAGAGGTGGCTCTATACTTCTGTAAAGATTTAAAACTTTGGAAACACAAATTTTACAGGGCAGTTTTATGCTGTCCTAAAGGGTTGCTTGTAATTGGTCTGCATTAGCAATGCACTGGGTTTTGTTTTATTAGGAATACATCAAGAGGTGATTAAGTATGTTAAAAAAATTAAGAATATGAACCTTGTAAATATTGCAGGAAGGAAAACATCTGTAAATAATGAGGAATTTTAAACAACAGGAACAAAAATGAAGTCTCCAGAAACATAAAGAATCATACAAACTGAACATGAGAACCAATGGGTTCAGTCATCTGGAGCTTGTTCAAAGTCTTGAACGGAAGCTGCTTACTTTTCTTTGTTGTCTTCTTCGTCTATCTTTATTTATCTACAAATTTCATGCTTCTGACAAATTTCTAAAGTTCTTCAACTCAAAGATTCAGACTGAGACAGTTTTCTAGTGACTAAGCGAAAAATTACATCAATTTATATGAGAGAAAGGAAACCTGATAGTGCAGTGGTTAATAAACGAACTGCTAACTGCAAGATTTATTGTTCAAACTGGCAGTGATTTGCTTAGTGGGGGAAAAAGATATAGTCGTGTTCTTATAGCTTCAGAAACCCTGTGAAATAGTGCTATGTGGTCCTGTGAGGCAGAATTGACTGGACAGCACAAAATAACTGAGACCAAAGATCGCAGGGTCCAGATCTATCCATTCTCACTGACTCCAACACATCTACCCCCATCTCTCCTGTTACTGTATCAACCCATCTCATCAGATCTTCTTTTCTTATATGTTCACTAACTCGCCTGAATAAAAACTTATTTCTAGAAAGACAGAGGATCAGAGGAAGAAAGGAAGATATGCAATGAAATGGATTAGTACAGTGACTGAAACAATGGGTTTAAGCATAGAATAATTCGGGTTAGAACATGGTTATGTTCTTAAGTACATAGTGTTCTTACGAGTTGGAGTCAACTTGATAGCATCTAACAACAACAGCAGCACTATGCAAGTCAAGGTCTGTGACTTTGGCATATTTACTAGTTTCCACAACAGTTAACTCACATATTTGACTGTTAAGGAAAGGAAATTGGTTTCCTATAATAGGGACAAACAACTCCAAGAATAATTTGCTGGGTCTTCCTATAACAGCAGCGAGTTTCACCGGAAAACTGACGAGAATATAAGTAGCTAACTGCACATTCTTAAACTTGTGCTTTCCCTCACATTGTTTAGAATTTACCTCTTCTTTCAAGAATGGACTCCCCCTCCAATGTTAGAAATTGTATGCACATAGAAGATAACTCTTTGGAATGTGACTGTGCTCTTTTGTCACATTGTAGGCAATTGTCAAGACAGGAAAAGCTCCCAGTAAAGACCATAAATGAGGAGTAAGATAAAATGCACAAGTAGAAAGAAAGCATTCTACCTAAATTACTTTCACTGAAGTTTTCGTCAATACTTAATATAATGAGAAAAATAAGTACAGTGGAGTAAGTTCTCATAATGTGCCATAGTTTATACTATTGCTTATCCTGCCTTTTGGTATTCAGAAACCTTGCAGTGCCTTTTACCAAATGGTGATTTAAGTTTTCTGAATGTCTGATTGTTAAATTGATATTATTTGGAAAATTTAAAATTGACAATTTTATCTCATCCATTTTCATAATTTAACTTCATTATAATAATTTATCTTCTTCATGAACTCTAAAAGTCTAGGAATACTGATCCAAGGCATGTCAAAGTATAATTTTTAAAAATTAAAAACATGACTTTCATACAAATATATCATGTACAAATATCAGAGATTAGTTTGAACTCATTAATGAAAGAACCAGCAGGATGGTGAACCTGATTCAAAGGAAGATGTGAAAGATAGAAAATGCATGATTGAAAAGAAGAACACTGAAATAAGATTGCTAATTTAGATACAGGGCAATGAAAGTATAACCTTTGAGGGTTATCTTTTCTATAAGACAAAAATAATTCAATTCCCTACCAGAAAAGTGTTAATTTGCAATTTGCTACAAGTTATCATGTAACTTTACAGACTCTTTACCTCATTCAATAGTACCTACTAAATCTAACAAAATTATTTTTTCCTTAAAGTGGTGGATAAATGTAACCCATTTTATTAAAGATGTCTTTAATATATACTAGGAAGGTAAACTCTTTGCCTTATTTCCTAATTCTGAATAATTATCTTAAAATGAACATATCTGTAATGTTTTAATAATGGTTAGATATGTGTATAGTAAGTGTACAAATAAATATGAATTATGATAATTTATTTTATGTGCCAACTTGGCTAAGCTAGGGTGCTCAATTGTTTGGTCAATCATTATTCTATAAATTGCTATGGAGGCATATAATTAATACTTGCAATAAGTTGATTTTAAGTGAAGAAGATTGCCCCTGTAATGTGGGTAGACTTCATACAATAAATTGAAGGACTTAAGAATAAAACTGGAATTTCCCCAGGGGAAGAGATTCTACCTCACACAGTAATACAGATTTCTTGTTGGAGTTTCCAGCTTGATTGTTCCAAAGATTCTAAACTCAAAACCAGTACCTGGCCTATAAGGAGTTCTGGTGGCCTAATATGAAGGAATTGTGCTGCCAACTCAAAGGCTTCAAATCCACCAGCTACTTCATGAAAAAGAGATGGATAATCATCCTTCATCACTTTTTTCCAACTTTTGCATTCCATTCACCAATTATCATTAACACCTTTTTAATTGCATGTTTGGTCAATTTCAGACTGCAGGATTTGGTAAAAAATTCTCAATTTTTTCCTCTTTGGCTCTAGATGTAGGAGCATATATTTGAATAATAGTCATGTTAATGGGTGTTCCTTGTATACTTATGAATAATATCCTATCACTCACAACATTGTATTTCAAAAAGGAACTTGAAATTGACTTTTTTACCATGAATGCAACACCATTCGTCTTCTGTTTTCCATTCCCAGCATAGTACACCATATGATTCTCTGATTCCATTTGTTTATCTGATTCAAAGTGGCCCAAGATGGCCCACTTCAGCTCATTAATGCCTCGTATGTCAATGTTCATGTACTGTTTTCTTTTTTATAATTTCCAGTTTTTCAACATTCAAGCTACATACAGTCTATGTTCCAAGTATTAAATAATATTTGTCACTGTCTGTTGTTTGTTTTTTTTCCTCATTTCAACTAAGTTCCAGTCTGGCTCTACAACTACACTACTACAACTATCTGCATTCCTCTACTATTCATAGAGTTATCAGAGGCCAGTAATTTAAGAAGTGAATGATCAATCCTGCTTCCTTGTCACCTTTTCTCATAGTTCAACTTTTAGACGCATAGGAAGCAACTATCGTGTCTTGGATTATAATGTTAGAAGTGGCCAAATGCCCCTGCTATGCCTCTCCTACCAATGTACTTACAGTAAATAAATTCCTTTTGGGAAAGACTTTAGAATTAGAAATATTAGCAACCTATCCTTTCTGTGAGATATTGTATCCTTTGATTGGGAACTTATGAAATAGGGAATTCTTTATTATTTACCACATCCAACTGAAAGGGATTCAGATGAATAGAACTACAGTGCAGATGAGAGGGCATAGCCTGACCTAAAAGTCATAGACTTTCACTGTCTTGACTGAGTTTTTGTAGGTTTTCTTCAGTCAATGTTTCTTGGCAGGTTATGTGCCCTAAGGATAGTTTCTAGAGATTAGAAATGATTATTTGTTTTCAAATAACTTACATCAGCCATGTTTGTTTTGCTGGAGAGTGGATCTGAAGAGCTCTTCACACAGCCATTTCTGATAGCTGTCCTTCATAAAAAGTTTGATCATTTGGATTTTGTTGTGGGCCTTCCCTCATAGATGAAAGCTGTTAAATCTGGGAAAAAAGGAAATGTTTTGTGAATGTTGAGTTTTGTGAGGCATATTGCAATTGTGAATATTTAAAGACTGGACAAGATGACATTTCAGACTCCGGTGTTTTTCCCACTCCATACGGGAAAGTACCACTATGCAAAACAGAAATGGTTAGAAGAAAATGTTTCCTCTCATTCTGTATGTTTATAGCATCATAAAAATGTTTGTAAACTTACAGTTACACTCAAAAGCTGACATGTGTTAGTAATCAGTTGAGTGTAAATATTAATAGGCCAGATTTTTCATGGAGAAGTAATTCAACTACAAAATCTAATTTAATTACAATGTATTATTTTTATATAGTCAACACTAGTTACAACCCCAGCAGGTCCTTACAGGTAAATATTAGAGTGAGACACAGGTAACTTAGTGTATTACAACTAGTTTCAATTTCAGAAAACTTTTTTTAAAATCTCGTTTTATGGGAATTTACTTTAAATTGAGGTTAGAGACATACCTTGAGATGCTTTTCTTATATGTGTTTTTATTTATTAATATTCCCTATGATGTGCCAAGTGATTGTCAGTTTTCAAAATTTACCAACCATAAATAGGTTTATTTACTCATTCATTTTAATTCTTTTGGCAACACACACTTATTGAGTAAATAATGAGCAAGTCTGTTCTAAATTCTGTGAATATAATAGTGAATGAAGTCACCAAGATCCCTGTTCTCTTGGAGCTTATGTTCAAGTTTTTATTAAGTTTTTAATTGTCTAAAAATAAGCCAATAACTACAGATTCCTCTTCATGGAGAAAGAGAACTTTGACATCACTGTTGTTGTTGAATTGAGACTCCCATGCTGGTAAGTTCACCCATAAAACAGTCATTGAAAGAATAGATGATGGACTCTTTAAGTAAAATGACATGACTACAAATCATTATAACCTTTATTCAAGAAACTGTTTGTTCTATGGGGCTGAAAAATATTGCTTACCTTATTTTCTCTTTTTCCATGGATTATGATAATAAAAATCTTACATATCAACTTGACATATGTTGAGAGTGTTACTCAGTGCTCAAAACAAAGAGTGGTGATACGACTCAAGGTCTAACAACCTAGAAGCCATTTCTGTTGAGTAGGAGAATTGGGAGAAAACTCCATTTACTAAAGAAGTAAGAAATAAGCTAAAAAGAATTTGACTATTTTATTTGGTCCAAGACTAATAGTTGTTGTTGTTATGTGCTTTCGAGTCTCTTGCAACTCATAGCAACCCTATGTATAATAGCTCTGAACCTTGCTCTATCCCGAGCCACCCTAATTGTCTCAGACACACCTACCCCCATTATCCCAGTAACTGAGTCAATCCATCTCACCTAGGGTCATTCCTCTCTTGCACTGTTCTTCCACCCTCCCAAGCATGATGTCCCTCTCCAAAGATGGGTACCTCCTTGCAACGTGCCTCAAGTATGTCAGATGAAGCTTCAGAATCCTTACCTCCAAGGAGCAGCCTGATCTCACCCTCTCCAGGATTAACCTATTTGTTCTCTTATCAGTCCATGGGATATTCAATACTCTTCTCAAGGACCCTGTTTAAAGGTAGGAATTCTCCTTCTCTATCTGTAGTCATTGTCCAACTTTCTGATGCATAGCAAGTAATTGCGAAGATCATGACTTAAATCAGGTGCACCTTGGTCTCCAGATTAACATTGTTGCTTTTCAGTACTCTGTAGAGGTCCCTAACAGGAGACTTTCCCAATGCAATTCATCTTTTGATTTCCTGGTTGATGGTACCAAAAGATTGTGAAGCCAAGCAAACTGAAGCTGTCAACAATCTCAATCTCTTCACCTTCTATCATGATGCTGCCAATTGGCTCAGTGGTGAGAATCTTTGTCTTCTCGTTGCTGAGTTGCAATCCATTTTGAAGGCTGCAGTCCTTGACCTTCTGCAGCAAGCGCTTCAAGTCCTCCTCAGTTTCAGCAAGCAGGGTTGTGTCATCTGCATAACACAGATTGTTGATGAGTCTTTCCCCAAATCCTGATACCACATTTCTGCTCACAGAGCCAAGCTGCCCAGATAATCTGTTCTGCATATAGATTGAAAAAGTATGGAGATAGGACAAAATCCTGGCGTACACTCTTCCCAATTTTGAACCATGCCATGTTGCTTTGCTCTGTTCTGATCCAAGTACAGGTTTCACATAAGCATGATCAAGTGTTCTGGGATTCCCATTCTTCTCAAAGTTAGCCACAATTTGTTATGATTCACACTGTCAAATGCTATCAGTCAAGATCCATCTAACATTTGCTATAATATCCCTAGTACCACAGTTTCTTCTAAAGCCAGCCTGCACTTCTGGCCGTCCTCTGTTGATGTGCTGTTCCAGCAGTTTTTGGATCATTTTCAGCAGATTCTTGCTTGCATGTGATATCAATGATATTGTTCTATAATTTCCACACTCTGTCGGGTCACCTTTCTTTGTAATGGGAACAAATATAGATCTCTTCCAGTCAGTTGGCCAGGTGGTTGTCCTCCATATTTCTTGGCACAACTTGGTGAGCACATCCAGGGCAGCGTCTGTTAGCTGAAAGAACCAAGCCCCTTAGTGCCAATGGAGATGACAGGGTCATAAATTGCAGAGTTCAGATGGTTGCATTTAAAAGAAGAAAGGAACATGGGAGTAATTGTCATAATGAGCAACAAAGCTGGAAGAGGGACCAGGGACTTTGCCTTTTGGGGTCTATTGACTTGTATTATAAAGCATACTATTCTCAGGTACAAAATAAATGGTCAACCAATATAAGCATTGTTTAAAATCCAAAACTAGACTGATGTCAATTTTCATCAAAGTGTGTATTTTAAATAAAGCATATTTACTATAATAAAAGTTCATAACCAATAGTGTTCAACAGTGGATGAGCAGAAGAATGGTATCAGTTTCTCCTTTCCCCATTTCCCATACCTATACTTGGACCAAGAGGCAGTCATCAGAACAGAGTAAGGAAACACTGCATGGTCCAAAATTGGGAAGGGGGGAAGGGCCTACGCCAGGGATGTGTCCTGTCTCCATACCTTTTCAACCTGCATGCAGAACAGATTATCTGGGAGGCTGGACTCTATGAGGAGAAATGTGGGGTCAGGATTGGTGGAAGATCTATCAACAATCTGCATTATGCAGATGACACAACCCTGTTTGCTGAAACTGAGGAGGACCTGAAGCGCTTGCTGCAGAGGGTCAAGGACTGCAGCCTTCAATATGGATTGAGGCTCAATGTCAAGAAGACAAAGATTTTCGCCATTGGATCAATTGGCAGCATTAGGATAAATGGTGAAGAGATTGAGATTGCACACAGCTTTAGTTTGCTTGACTCCACAGCCAACACTCTTGACATCAGTAGCCAGGAAATTAAAAGACGTATTGCTATGAGAAAGTCTGCTGTTAGGGACCTCTCCAAAGTACCGAAGAGCAATGGTGTCTCTCTGGAGACTAAGGTGCTTCTGATACAGGCCATGGTCTTTACTATCACTTGTTATGTGGACAACGACTAAGAAGGATAGAAGGAAAATTGATGCCTTTGAGCTGTGGTGCTGGAGAAGAGTATTGAATGTACCATGGACTGCCAAGAAAACAAACAGATTCATCCTGGAGAGGGTTAAACAGGGCTGCTCCTTGGAGGCAAGGATTCTGGGGCTTTGTCTGACATACTTTGGCTTGTTGTAAGGAGGACCGGTCCTTAGAGAGGGACATCATGCTTGGTAGGGTGGAGGGACAGCACAGGAGGGGAAGACCCTCTAAGAGGTGGATTGATTCACTGACTGGGGTAATTGGGATGGGAGTGTCGGAGACAGTGAGATTGGCACAGGACAGAGCAGAGTTTAGGGCTGTTGTGCACAGGGTCACTATGAGTTGCAAGTGACTCGATGGCACATAACAACAACAATAACAAGAAATCTGGAGAACAAGAACCTGGTCACCTGGAAGAGATCCATTATTTGTTCCCATTTCATTAAAAGGTGACTCGACAGTATAGAAATTAGCAAACAATATTATTAATATCACACACAAGCAAGATCCTGCTAAAATTATCTAAAAACGACTGGAACAGCACATCATCAGAGAAATGTCAGATATACAGGCTGAGTTTAGAAGCGGCTGTAGTACTATGAACATCATAGTCAATGACAGATGGATTTTGGCTGAAATAAGAGAGTAGCAGAGGAACATCTATCTCTGTTTCATTGACTATACAAAGGCATTTGACTGTGGGGATCACAACAAACTGTGGTTAACCTTGAGAAGAATGAGAATCCCAGAATACCTGACTGTGCTCATGTAAAGCCTATACTTGGACCAAAAAGCAGTCATCAGAATAGATCAAGTAAACAGTGCATGTTTCAAAATTTGGAAAGGAGTGTGTTGGGGATGCATCCTTTCTCCATATCTTTTCAATCTGTATGCAGAACAGAGCATCTGGGAGGCTGGACTTTATGAGGAAGAATGTGGCATCAGGATTGGAGGAAGATTCATCAACAATCTGCATTATGTTGGTGACACAAATTTGCTTGCCCAAAATTAGGAGGACCTGAACGTTTACTGCAGAAGGTTAAAGACTTAAGGGGCATTGTGAGTCATAGTTGACTCAAAGATTTGACTCAACATAATAACTACAACATGAGCTTTCCTCATGAGCTTTCTTTTGCTTAGCATAGGAAGCTCTTGTGGGTTAGTGGTAAGATGCACTGCCAATCCAAACCGTCACTGTTCAAATCCACCAGCTGCTCCACAGGAGAAAGATGGCAATTGTCACTGGAGGGTCAGCCATGAGTCAGTTCCTACTCAATAGTACTCAACAATAGCAACATGGGGTTTGCATCAACAGGTCTTTGTTGGCCCTTCAACCTTATTTGTCATCACCCTGAGGCTTAAGTCCCTAGAAAGTTGCACTGCTAACCCAAAGGTGGCATCTTTTTGGAAGTTTGAGTCTACTAGTAGCTCCAAGGGAGGTATGATCTCCTGTTGTGCAAATACAGCCTTGGATACGCACTGCAAGGGCAGCTCTGAGTCAGTTCGGATTTGATGGCAAATAATTTTCTTTTTTAATTTTTTTTTCAATTTTATACTAGTTTGCTTACAAAGTTTGCAAACATTGTTATTCACACTGAATCTTTCCAATTTTCTTTACCCACCCCTCCATCTACCCATCAAATTGTGTGAACCTATGATTACCTCCATGCCCACCTTACCCCTCTGCTCCTACCTTCTCCCAGCCCCTTGTTTTACTGGTTATCTCCTATGTCCTAATGATCATATACAGTATTTGTCTTTATGGAACTGAGTTAGTTGACTTAACATAATGCTCTCCTGTCCCTCCCAAGTTAGGTAATGATTTTCAAAATCATTGTTCCTGGATGCTGCATAGTATTCCATTGCGTGATTTTATATAATTTTTCAATCCATTCTATTGTGTTTGGACATTTGGGCTGTTTCCATGTTCTTATGATGATAAATAATGCTGCTATGAACATTGGTATTTAAAATCTCCATTTGTGCCTCAGTTTTCATTTTCTTGGGCTATATTCAAAGCAGTGGAATAGCTGCATCATATAGAATTTCTATGTTCAGCCTTTTTTAAATATACTGGTTTATTTACAAGGTTTGTATTTTCACACCATATCTTTCTCATTTCTTCACTTCTCCCCTCCCTCCATCCATCCATCAAATTGTGCACCCCTCAGCCCTTTGCTCCCCACCTTTTGATCTTCATACTCATTTTACAGTAATGGTCTTTTACAATATTTGTCATTATGGAACTGTGTTAGTTCACTTAGCAAAATGCTCTCCAGTCCCTCACAAGTTAGGTAGTGATTTACAAAATCATTGGTCCTGTATGCTGTATAGTATTCCATCATGTGAATATACCATAATTTCTCAATCCATTCGATTGTGGTTGGACATTTGGGCTGTTTCCATATTCTTGTGATGGTAAATAATGCTGCTGTGAACATTGGTGTACAAATCTGCATTTGTGCCTCAGTTCTCATTTTCTCAGGGTATATTCCAAGGAGTGAAATAGCTGGGCCATATGGAATTCCTTTGTTCAGCCCCCCCTTTTTTTTTAAATTCAAGTTTATTTACAAAATCCTAACACATTGTTTCATTGCTTTTCACACCAGTTCTTTCCCATTTCCCTAACGCCCACGCTCATCAAATTGTGCAACTCCATGATTAATTCCCCTTCTCCCCCATACATCCTTACCCCTCTGCTTCCACCCTTCCCCCACTGGGAACCTCATGCTCATTCTACAATAATTGTTTTATACAGTATTTGTCCTTATGGGACTGAGTTAGTTCACTCAGCATAATGCTCTCCAGTCCCTTCCAAGTTAGGTAGTGATTTACAAAATTATTGCTATGTGTGCAACACAGATGTGTGGACATCTGGGCTGTTTTCATGTTCTTCACCATTGCATTTTTCTTAAATTTACTTGTAAGTCAGCATTGGCTTTGTGCGTGCTAGTAATACATGCTGCTTTTTCCCTTGACTATTACACTTGTTACTAAGAACTGTATTTAAAACCTGTCTTTAAGAAGCTCATAGTCAGGAAGAGCAACAGTCTGCCAGCCACCAGAACTCCAGAGGAGTGAATACCGTGTGACTCCAGAGGAGCAATGACTACTCGCCACTGTGTGACCCCCCCCCCTGCAGCCCGCGCCTGCGTGACCCCCAACACACAGGGTGTTGCTGCATAAACCCCCAGCAGCGCCCAAGCCGCACCCCCTACCTCTTGGTGGTAGTGTCCAAGCCCTGTGCTCCTTTGCCCCCGTAGTCCCTTGTTATCCCTCTTTCCCCCCTTGCAGCTCTACAACCATGCACCTCAGCCCCCGCCACAGCCCTGTGACCTCAGGGCACGACTGCGGACCCAGCCATCACCCGGAGCTATCAGCCGAGCTGCTGTGGAACTAATCTGGCAGGAGAAAGGCCAGTAGGATCCTGGCTGGGTTTACTGGGTCATTGCTGATTACCTGGGAGAGCACCTAAGGGTGTGCCCACTGGTGGGGAATTTGGCCGAGCTCTCTTCGGCTACAACTGCCCAAAATGAGCCAGCCAGCTGGCTTCTGTGGACTCTGCAGACCAGCCAGAGGCTAGTGGGTCGGTGGGAATTTGACCTTGACTTTTTGGATCCTTTCGGATCCAGGATTCTGCTGGAGCACAGGCTGTTGTGTGAGGGCACCTGCGTAAGTGCCATCAGGCAGGGAATACTGAGAAAACCATTGAGTAGGAAACTAACAGCAGGAATTTGAGTAGGGACTCCAATTGTGAGCACACTGAGACAGCAGAGGTGTGAGCAAGGTCCCCCAAGTGTTTGACCTGCCCTTGCGATCACCCCAACCCTTTGCCTGCCTCACCCCATTTGGCTCCACACCAGTGCCTACACGTCTGGGCAATCAACTTGCCTTTAATCAGGAGCACCTTGACCTGTCTTACCAACAAGAGACTGCCCTAGCAGGCTCTGAAATGACATTTCTCTGAAGTCAGAAATTCAGAGAAACACACAAGATTGGTAGCTGCCCAACTGATCTCAAGAGCATTGTCTTCAGATTAAGAACATATCAATATCTCAAAGAAAGCAAACTATCCCACACAATACACAAGAGCAAAGCAAGATGTCACTCACAAAGGGCAACACAGTATCAATGGATTCCCTGAAGCCAGAAAGTCTCATGGAACTTTCTGACACAGAATTTAAAAGAGG
>NW_006399835.1:2669165-2683704 GCF_000299155.1 Elephantulus edwardii | reverse complement strand
TCCCAGTCACAAAAGGACAAATATTGCATGGTGCCCCTGTTGTAGACTGGGACTGACTTTGGGGTTGGGGAGAGACTGAGTAAGATGGGTTCAATAATGTATACTGCACTGAAACAGAGAAGGGAGAAAACTGTTTAAAAGAGGTATGTGACTAGGTATTTCTGTCATGACAGGAGTCTAGAGCGACGGCTACATGGTGGAGTGGACCTGGGGGAGGGTTTGTAAAACAATGAAGGAATCTTTTCTTTTTCTTTTCCAAGAGGGTAGTGTTCTGGGGTGGGAGGGAGCCTTGGGAGGGGAAAAATCTACAACAATGAATGAAACCTCTATAAATTGTCACTGAAATTAATAACAAATTTAAATTTTAAAAAAAGAATTAAGTTAGAGTAAGGATGGCAATGGATTGATAACTGCTTAAGCTAATAACACTATATCGTGGCATGGAGGAGGAATGGTGGAAATATATCCACATTTACAACATTCCTCTTACCAAAACCATTTATGGAAAATAGGAACTGCAGTGGAACATATATCTCTGCATTGGAAATGATGATCTTGTTAATATTTCTAGCCATAAGCTTAAAAGATTATAATGTTCAAAATTATTTGTTATACATTTGCTTAAATTTTTCCCTCTTTTAACAACTGGGATCTAGACGGAAGAGAAAAGACCAGAGAATGGCCAAAATTATTGGGGCAGCTATTGCTGGCAGTTTAGGGTCTGTGTCAGGAAAAGGAAGTCTTACTCATATACAGTGCCACCCAAAGGTAATAAAGGTCAAAATTGCTTCCACTGTGGAAAGCTGGGCCACTTCAGTAGACAGTGTCACAGACGAGAGCCACAGATAGGCAAGGGAGTAGAGAGGAAACTCTCACTCACTTGCTTTAAGTTTGGATCTGAAGGACACTTGGCCAAGGGTGGCTCACATCAGGTACTCGTGGCTGACAGGACTGACAGACCCCAGCTCCCAGCTGGAAACAAGGGAGGATGCTTCAATGATTTAGATCCTCCCAGAAAAGCTGTGGGTGAGCATTAACATTACTGGTAAGTATATTAGTTTTCTCCTGGACACAAGAGCCTACTAATTGGTCCTAAAAGGCTTCTGAGGTTCCAACTCTTCTATTTCTTAGTTGTTGGAATTGATGGAAAACCTCATAAGCAGTTCCTTACTTCACCTCTGCCTTGCATGCGGACTTCCAAGTTGTAAAACCACCTAGTGGTAGATGGAATTTGGTCCAGGATTTAAGAACAATAAATGACATAGTTGAGCCTCTACATGCTGTGGTTCCTAACCTTTATACTACAATAGACAAAGTACTAGTCTATAGGCTTTTTATTGTAAGAACTACCTTCCCTCTGTAACTTGATTTGTGCCACTATTAGAGCCTCTACTTGGAATATTATTGCTTTTTAATTTTTGACTCAGGTACTTTTAACTTGTTAGTTAAATTTGTGTCTCCTAGGCTGCAACACTCCCATGATACATACATTTTCAAGGATATGAACATATACGGCCAAGCACAATTGATAATAGTGCATCTAAACTCCAAAATCAATCTCCCTAATAGTCTATGTGTTTCCTATTGCCAAAGGGGCCCTTTAGAGTAGTGACAGAAGATCTTCACCCTGAAACCTACAGTGTCCCTTTTCAGCAGGAAGTAGCTAAGAGAATACGCCATCCCCTTTTCCTTATGAATCAGGGTGAAGTCTCTCTCAGGGAGGAGTGATAGGGAATGGCAAAGGACACACTGGCAAAGGAGATTAATCAGAACTGGCTTTAACAAGCACTGTGGCAATTGGACAATTGAAACAGACTTTCGGGGGAGGGGTGAAGAAGAATGAACTGGGGAGGAGGGTAAAGAAAATAGTGCAACAATGAAAGAATGAAAACCCAAAATCTCTGTAAATGTTCATGAAAATTAATAAAATTTAATAATTTTTAAAAAGTTCAAAATAAAGAAGCTCATAGTCAAGTGGGGCAGTCATACAAGCAACTATCTATAACTATTCACATTATATGCTGTAGAGGTGTGAAAAGACCCACTGACCAAGCATCAAGGAATCTGGGGAGGCCTTAGAGAAGAGGTGGTGTTTGATCTAAGTTTTGAGTAAAGAGCAAAGCAGTTTCATTTTCAATTAGTATTGTTTTAAAGACCATTTTAAAATACAGTTCTTAGTAACAAGTGTAATAGTCAAGGAAAAAAGCAGCATGTATTACTAGCATGCACAGAGCCAACGATGACTTACAAGTAAATTTAAGAACCTTGGGGGGCTTTTTTCCTGATAAAGTCTCTAGATGGTACAAATTGTTCATACACCCAGAAGCTAACTGAACGTTTAGGGGTTTGAATCTACCAAGAGGTGACTATCAACTTGGAGCTTTTAACTACTTAAAAAAAAATCAGTCACTGAAAACTCAATGGAGCGCAACTTTATACTAACACACATGGGGTTGCAATCAGTCAGGACTGCCTAAAAGACAGTTGTTTCTGTTTACATATTTCTGATAGTAACAATATTGTTATGCTATCTTTATGCACCTTCGAGTCAGACCAACCTATAGCTCCAGAAGTGTGTTTTCAGAGGCAATAATTAGCATGGGAGGAGCCTTTCTATCTTTTTCCCACAGAGCACCTGATGGATTCTAACCATATTCATTTGGATTTGCAGTGCAGCTTCCTACCACTAAGCCACCAGAGTACCCTTGTAATTGCATGCAAGTTTTAAAAAAAAAAATCTCTGGGAAGATATCTACCCAACATCTTGTGATAATATGTGGCTGGTAGGGTAATTGATGAAGGTGTTTATTTGTATATTTTATCTTTGTTCTTGTTTGCTATTACAGCAGATTTTGAAAATAATATAGAAAATAATGATCCCAATAATTAAGAAGAAAAGATTACACTCTCAAATTAAACAGAATTAAATTGTATTTATAGAGAGGAAATGGTGAAGAGTCTTTTTTGACATGTTAATATTTAAAAATAAAGGAATATTCAACAGAGAATATAAAATACATTTTACACCCATTGTCTAGAAAACACATGATGCTTTTATACTCAGAAATATTTATTTTAAATTTTAAAATAGTTTTAATTTCAAATTTCTTGAATAATCTAAAAAGAAAATGTGTCTGGTAAATCCATTTTCATAATAATTTTCAATAGTACAGATACAACATACATGACCTGATTCAAATCTATGTTTATTTGGTTCTTTCACTCTTTTAGAAGAGCAAACACTATTTTCATATGATCAGTAGTACAGGAGTCTTTGAATAAAGTCAAGATATTTTATTGGTTTTCTCATATTCCTAATATTTTAAGCTCAAGTTCTTTTACTCTGGTCCACTCATATATTTGATGAGTTTAAAAAACACATGAACAGAGGTCCAATGAGGACCTGAAAAGACTGGATATTACTAGACACAAAGGTTACTAAATCAATGGTGACTAATTTTATAAAACACAAAGTATATGAATGATTGTACAGAACACAATGTGAACGAAGGAATGTGTTAAACACAATGTATACGAATTTTGTATGTAAACCAATATAAAATAAAAAAGGGGTGGGAGGAATCCCAACATGAACAGGAAAGAAAAGTGGAAGCTCTGGTGATTTAAAGACTTAAGAGTCATGCTTCCAAGCAAAAGGCACGTTGTTTGGATCCACCAGCTATTCCTTAGAAGAAAGATGAGAAATCTCTTCCTGAGAGATATATTATCTTTAAACACTGGCTAGAGGGTCAGCTATGGGACAGTTCTGACTTGAAGGCAAAGGGCTGTTGTTCCAAGTAGCCTACTTCAGAAAAAACAAAAATCAGAAATTAAACCACTATATGAATGCTATAGTGATAAATTACTGTATTTGTAATTATAAATTAATTTTGGACTCTTTTTTCCCCCTTAAAGGACCATAAAAAGAATAGCAATGCTTAAACTTGATCATCATTTTAGCTCTAATGTATGTTAATTATCTTTTTGCTTAAATACAAAATTGTCCAAACAACTTCCTCTTTCTCTCTCTATAAATACTATTTCATTCTAGGTACAGCAATCAAGACTGCAACACTGCATTTTTCTTGCTTGCTGAATTTATCAGCAAACAGCAAATCAAGTATGCTAACTAATTTAAAGATTTTGTACGCATTTTAAGGCACAATATTATAGGAATCCCGAGTTAAATAGCTTGATTCTATGAGTTTCAAAATTGTATCAGCAAGACATAGTAAATGTAATATAAATGGCATCTTATTTCTTGTATCTTTCAACTGAAGATCTGAAACATTACAATATTATATTGAGTAAAATATCTCAGTCACAAAAGGACAAATACTGCCACAAATAGTGCCACTGTTGTAAAACAGGACTGACATTGGGGTTGTGGGGAGACTGAAAAAGATGGGATAAATAATGTATAATGCACTGAAACAGATGAAGGAGAAAATTGTTTAAAAGGGATATGTGATTCGGTATTATCGTCATGACAGGAGTCCAGAACCAAGGCTGCATAGTGGAGTGGACCTGGTGGGAGGGATTGTAAAACAATGAAAGAAGTTTCTTTTACTTTTCAAAGAGAAGAGGGTACTGGTGGGGAGGGGGGGGGCAGGGAGAAAAGTGCAACAATAAATGAATGGAAATCCAAAGTCTCTGTAAATTTTCATTAAAATTAATATTAATTACAAAAATAAAAAAGAAAATATTAAAGTTGTAAAAATTTCATCTTGAATTCAAAATTAGCATCCTTGGTATGTGCAATTAAGAAATCAAAAGAAGTATTGCATTGGGAAAATCTGCTGTTAGGTACCTCTCCACAGTGCTAAGGAATAATCATATCAGTGTAATGATTAAGCTGCATCTTATCTAGAGCATGTCTTTTCAATTACTTCCTAGGCATCTGAAAGATAAATAATGAATAATGATGAAAGAACACTAAATGCTTACAGTTGTGGTGTTGGAAAAGAGTACTGTCTATCATCCCATCCTGGAGAAAGTACAACAAGGGTGTTTCTTAGAGGCAAAGATGGTGATGCTTTGTCTCACATATTACAGGTATTTTTTTAGAAAAGGCCAGTTCTTGGAAAAAAAGACATCATGCTTGAAAGTTTAAAGATTAAGGTACACTTGATTTAGGCCATACTCTTTTTAGTCACTTGCTGAGCATCTCAGAGCTAAGTAATGAATAAGGGGAACAGAAGAAGAAACAATACCTTTGAGCTGTGGTGTTGGAGAAGAATAATGAATACCCCATGGATGGTCAAAAGGACAGATTTGTCTTGAAGAAAGTGTGGCCAATATGCTCCTTGAAGGCAAGGATAGCAAAGCTTGATCTCACACACTTTGGGCATATTGTTAAAAGAGGTTATTCCTTGGAAAGGGACATCATCCTCTGAAAGGTGGAGGGTCAGAGAATGAGTGGAAGACCTTCAATGAGATGGATTGACAGTGATGGTAACAATAGACTCAAATTGGTCAGAGGTGACAAGGATGGCACACGATAGGACAGAGTTCAGATCTGTTGTTCATAGGGTCACTATGAATTGTACTAAATTCGATGGCAAATAACAAAAAACAACCTTGAACAAGTTTCAGAGTCTCCTCTAGCATCACTTTGGTCTTTTTCTTTCTTTCCTTTATTTTTTAAAATTAAAATAGAAAAGATAAATTAGAAAGTTACATTGCCAAAAGCATAGACTTCCTTCCTTGAAAGGAAATATGAAGGTGTTGCAAAAATACACATATTATATAATGCTGTTGTTGAGTATGGAGCCTACCCATAGCTAATCCTCGAGAGGGTTTTCAGAGGCAATAAATCACACGGGAGCAGATTACCCATCCTTATCTCTCAGAGAAGCTGGTGGATTTGAACCACATGCCTTAGGGAATGCAGCACAGCTTAATACCACCAGACCACCTCCTGTATTTTTAAAATTTTTATTTTATATTGGACCTTAGGATGGCCTCTCATGTCTGAAGGAGGGACATGTATGGAATACTCAGGGCTCTTATGGCTTTCTTTTCATCTCAGGTGGGTGTCAGCAGAGGGGACTTACCAGATGAATTGGGGGTCTCTGGCCCAGAGTCCACCAGCTTTGGGGCATGCCAGAATCTTAAAATACTGAAATGTTTGACCATGCCTGAAGGCCGAGGGCTAGTGTGTTGTGAATCTCGGTTCAAGCTGGACCTTAGGATGATCTCAGGCCTGTTTTTAATTGTTTTTGGTCAAAGATTCTTCTAGGTCGTATATCCCTGGTCTGTCCACAGAGGTAACTCGTGTTTGCTGTGATGCTGAACACTGTGACACTGATGTGTCAAATGCAATATTAGTCATGCATGGTGGACAGCTCCCTGATTAAAACAAGCTTGGAAGCAAGAGTGGCATCCACTTCTGAAAATAGCTTGCCTCTGGAAACCCTATGAACCTGAAGAAAGGATGAAAGTTATACAATTGTTCAGGTCTTTCATTCATAGGGTCGCTATGAGTCACCTACGACTCTACAGCACTTAACAACAATAATATTTTATATTGGTTTGCACACAATTCATTTATACTGTGTTTCACATTTTCCTTTACTCATGTTATGTTTCTTATAATCATTCCCATACATCGTGTTTTTATAAAACTAATCACTATTGAACTATGCTCACCATTAGCCCATCTTTTCAGGTCCCTGCCAGATCCTTCCCATTTCCTTTAGCGCCTCCTTCCATGCACCAAATTGTGTGACCCTGTAATTTGCCCCCTGCCCATCCTCACCCTTCTGCTTCCATCCTTTCCCCGTCCCCCATATGTTTTAATAGTTATCCTATTTTTACAATAATGGCCTAAGGCAATATTTGTCCTCATGAGATTGAGTTAGTTCACCTTTTGCAGTGTGCATGGATTGTGTCCTTGATGTAATCTCACAACGGGTGTGGGTTTTGGTCACTAATTTTCAATCTACTCTGCATCAAACCTATTCTTGAGATAGTTTTTAAATTAACATTGGGTTTTGGTCCTCACAGACTTGTTTCCATTTTCTCCATTATTAATTTGAAAATGAATATAAGTAATCTGTTCCACAGTCCAGCCCTGCCTTTGTCTTTTTTTTTTTTCCTGCCTTTGTCTTGATTGCTGACATTGAACTTCTGAATCATCTCTTTACACAGATGTAGTCAATCTAATGCCTGTGCCATGTGCAAAATGGACATTTATATTGCTTAATTTTAAAATATATTTACAATTTATCATTGTTAACAATTTCTAATATGCACTCTATAATCTCATTTCTTTGATCAAGGTTGATTATTAATCCTCCTTCTCTCTTGCCAATCATTGTATTTCAGTCACCAATTACTATTAAAGCATCTTGATTACATGTTCAATCAATTTCAGACTGCCAAAGTTGTTAAGTTTCCTCAATCCCTTGATCATTAATATTAGTGGTTGATGTATTTGAATAATAGCTGTATTAACATTTCTTCTTTATCCTATCACTGACTGCATTGTACTTTTAGATCTTAAAATGTTTTTTTTCATGACAAATGTAACAGCATTTCTCTTCAATTTATCATTCTTTGCATAGTATATCATAGGACTATCTGATTCAAAATAACAATAGCAGTCTATCTAGTGTTGATCTTTATGTGTTCCATTTTATTTCAACAACTTCTAATTTATCTAGATTGATACATCATACATTTAGTGTTGAAATTATTAATGGACATTTGCAGCTGTTTCTCCTCAAGCCTGAGTCTTGCTGCATCAACAAATAAAGGTCTTTCATTGGCTGAAATAATTACTGCAACCACATCATTAAAGTGGGCTCTGCTCTGAGGAGGAAGCTCTTTCCAGGTTGTATTTTGAATGACTCCCAACTTAATGGGCTCATCTTCAGGCACTAAAATGTTCTAATGCTCTCATGTTATTCACAGAGTTTGTGAGAGCCTGTTCTTTCAGAAGTGGATGGCTATTTTCTTCATCTGTCATATTCTAGAAGCTCTGCTGAAAACATCATAGGTGACTTTGCTAATATTTTAAATACCAATGATACAGCTTCCAGCTTTCCTGAAAAATGCAAGTGACCGCAGTACAGAAAACTGATAGGTGGAGCACAAATATAGTAAAATAGAGAAATTTAAATTATTTTAATATACTGAGTGCATGTTTACCAGCTTCTGTTATAGTCATGTGGCATGATACCTAAGATCTCATAAGAATTTTCTATCATAAATATCATTATGTCTTACATATACAGAGAAAGCATACACATAACGGCTTGAACTATTTAAGACTATAACCCAGTAAAATATAGTCTGGGATTAAAATCCATATTTCTTTAGTTATGCCCTAGTTAATTTCTTTAGTTAATGCCCTAGTTCCTCTACAATTAAAAGGATATGGAGTAAGTTTTTATGATAAAAAAATTTTACTCATCTCTTTTATCTACTAATACTTTCTAATAATTCTAAGTGTTGTTCATCAAAAAGTCAGATTCTGAATCAGGAATCAATAATATTAACAAACACCCTTCATAATTGTTTATGCCTTTTAAAGACAAAGTCTGTATAGTCAGATAACTTGAAAGAAATGTGTTTGAGTAATTCAAAGCCTTGATATTAAACCATAGAGCCATGTTTCCCAAAACATGCCTTATCTATCACTTCTGATCTTTAAAATGGTTTTATGTTAACATTTGAAAGTTTATTAGTTAGATATATTTAGAATTTTACTTTTCATGTGTTTTTTACAATTAATAGTAAATAAATTTATCAGCACAATAAATGCTTGTTTTAATGAATGTTACTTACAGTAATGTTATTGCATTAAAATAGGTAATACCAGAATAATCTACATTAGTGGTAGTCTGGTCATTCAGGTATACACATTAGTGGATCAAAGCTTCAAGAATTAAAACTTTTATATAGATGGTTTATAGATTCTCACTGAATTTTCCATTTTTCTTATATTTTATTAATTTTATTTTACTTATTTTATTTTCTTATATTTTCTTAGTGATACATCAACAGCTCTGCAAATCAAATATAGTTTACTTTATCTAAGTAAATACTATTGTAAATCATATTTTGATAATGCTGTGTGTCTTTAATTGAAACTATCATGGTTGATAAAGTGAATGGTCAGTGATAATGAGGAAAACCCTCAAGAAAACGGATTGATACAATAGCCAAAATAGTGAAATAAAACATACAATTGATTATGAAAATGGAGTGGGATGAGGCAATGCTTTATTGTTATACATAAAGTCGTTATGAGTGGGAGCCATTGTAAGGACACGTAGAAACAATATCGATTCTTCTTGAATCTTGAAGATAAATCAATGCCTTTGAATTGTTGTGTTGATGAAGTGTATTGACTATTCCACAGACTGTCAAAAGAACACATGCAGGTTGCCAAAAGAACAAATATATCTTGAAGTAAGTACAACTAGGGAGCTCTTAGAGGTGAGGATAGTGAAACTTCATCTCACTTATTTTGGGTATGTTGTCGGAAGGGACCAGATCATGGAGATAGACATTATACTTGGAAAGTTCAGTAAAAGAGAGGAAGACCATCAACGAGATAGATTGACATGGTGGCTACTACAATGGGCTTTATCATAAAGACGGTTTATACTAGGGCAAGACTCAGATGAGTCCTTGTCAACAACCAACAGCAAAGTGATGATTAAGAAGTTTACAATTGTTTTAGGCACAATGGAAAATATTTGTAACAGGAAAAGGAGCAGAAGTGGTAGTAGTGATAAAATCAATTTAATGACTGCAGCATCTTTTGGTGCTACTAAAAAAAAAAATACCAGTTTAAACAACAAAAGAAAACTATTCTGTTTATTAATTTATTGTAGTTGTTAGGTGCTTTTGATTTGACTATAAGTCATAGTCACTCTATAAACAACAAATCAGAACATTACCCTATTCTGTGCCAGCTTCATGATTTTTCCCATGTTTAACCCCATTGCTGCAGTCACTGTGTCAATCCATCTTACCCACAGATATGATGAACATTGCTGAAAATCTAGAATTTCATGGCCAACATAGAATGAATCTATTACATTCTGAGTTTTGCGTAGAAATAGTAGTGTCACTTTGACACATACAAGTAACTCCATGTGGAACTCATCTAAATTTCTGAAGTGAAGGAAAGGATATTCAAGCATCCTGAAACTAACATGCCATGTAATAAGGATAAAAACATAAAAGCTGTAGAAACCTTCTTTCTGATGTTGTGAAATTACTGGTAAGAAACATGTAATCCTGCTGACAAATAAATGTAAAAGCAATGATTGGGGACAAAGCAAGCAAGAAATGATTGATAAGGTACCTCTGTCAAATAACAGAGTTCATTTTTAGAATTACAGATCGGAACAGAAAGTAAAGCAGCAATTATTATTCAGAGGATGACAAAGTCAATACTGCGCTCTGCAGAATGATGAATCTACTGATATTGTATAGTCAGAAAAATCTTTGGTATTTATTTGACATATCTAAACAAAGTAGCCTAAAAAACTTTTAACAGCCAAATTGTACTATGGAAGAAGTATTTTGAAGACACATTGATGAATTCAGGTAACTGTTAACACTGACAAGAAGTCATACTAAACTAACTGCAGGAGGTACCACAGATATGATTGGCTCAATGTGGAGACTGGAGTAACAATCAAGTTATTCCACATACTATTTTTCACTTGTATTTGCAAAAGAAACCTGGTCACATCAACAACAACAACAACAACAATCTTTAAACTGTCAATCATATTGTGTACAGATCATTGAATTCTCAATTTTCTTTGTCTTTGTGAAAAATGTAAAATAAATAATTATAAATTACTGTCATTTGTTATTTGTTGAGTTCATCACTGAGTACAAAAGCTCTTTCATACCCATTCAAGCAGATATATGTAGCTACAAATATGATATATCCAGTTCTAATATGCCTGTTACTTCAGAAATGATTTTAACTTTAGCAACATCATAATAGACAGAAAAGATTAGAGCTATCAATGATTTTACTTGGATCCACAATGAACACACATAGAAGCAGCAGTCAAAAATTCAAAAGACATGTTACCTTAGACAAATCTGCTGTCAAACTCCTCTTTTAAATGCTAAAGAACAAGGATATAAGTTTAAGTACTAAGGTGTGCCTGGCCCAGCACATGGTATTTTCCATTGCATCACATACATGTGTAAGTAGAAATGAATAAGGATTACAATAACAACTGATGACTTTGAATTGTGATGTTGAGCCATCAAAATAACAAAACAAATCTATCTTGGAGGAAGTGCAACCAGGGCGCTCCTTAGGCCAAGAATGGTGAAACCCTGTCTTCCACACTTTGTCAGGAAAAAAACAACATCATGCTGGGAAAAGTATAGAGTCAGAGAAAAAGAACTTCAGTGGGATGAACTGATGCCATATCTGCAACAATGAGACTGAGCATGGCATAGAGAGTGAGGGTGGCACAGAAGAGGGCAAGGTTAGGATCTGTTCTTCATAGAGTTGCTATGAGTCATTGTTGATGGCAACTAACATCACCAAAAGCAAGCAACGTGAGTAACTAAAATAGTTTTTAAAAAGAAGAATAAAGTAGAAATACATACACTACCTGATTTTAAAACTTTGTAAAAAGCTACAGTAATCAGGACCAGGTGGTGTGGGCATAAGTAAAAGCACGTAAGGAAAAATAATGGAACAGAATTGAAAATCCAGAAAGAACCCTTACTTATAAGTATCTTACAGGTTTTTTGGCAAAAGTGACAAAAGGTGTTGTGTTATGTTGTGTATATTTTAAAACTTGAATAGTTATTAAGTTCCATCAAATATATTCCAAGATATCAAATGCAGTATTTTATGCATCCACCAGCTGCTACATGAGAGAAATATGGTCAACCTCCCCCATACCATTTGTTATTGTTGTTGTCATTGTTATGTGCCGTCGAGTCGTTTGCGACTCATAGTGACCCTATGTACAGCAGCCCTAAACCGTGCTCTATCCTGTGCCAATCGCATTGCCTCTGACACACCCATCCTGATTACCCCAGTCACTGAATCATGTACCCATACCATTTGTTGTTGTTGTTGTTTGATGCCGTTGAGTCATAGACAAGTCATAGCAACCCTATGAATGAACGGCCTGAGCACTGTTCATACATAGAGTTTCTGGAGGCAAGCCATTTTGGAAGTGGAAGCCACTCCTGCTTCCAGGCTTGATTTAGTCAGGAAGCTCCAGCCAACACTGTCCACCATGGGTGCCCATTACCACGATTGGCACATCACTGTCACAGGCTTCAGCATCACAGCAACCACGAGTTACCTCTGTACAGCAACGCCCAGACCAGTGCTATACCACCTGCATGTCAAACACATTCCCGGAAAAGCAGTCAACTCCAAAAGCTTGCCACGATTCCTGCACTCACACCACCATGCTCCTTCCTTCTGGCAAGCAGAGCTTCCCAAGACGCTGGGAGGAGCCAGCCAACCAGGAACAACATGGCTGCTCCTCTCCTCTCTCAACTGCCTTTGGGCTTAAGGCCGCCTCCTGGTTCAAACCCTAGTCCTAGGCTGGCTAGCCTCACTCCGGGGACAGAGCAAACCTGCACGTCAAACCCATTCCCAGAAAAGCAGTCAACTCCAAAAGCTTGCCACGATTCCTGCGCTCACACCACCATGCTCCTTCCTTCTGGCAAGGAGAGCTTCCCAAGACGCTGGGAGGATCCAGCCAACCAGGAACAACTCCATACCATTTACAACCTGTAAAATCCCTCTGAAGGTCAAATATCAGTTGATTCTGGTTCTACAGTACATAACAAAAACAACAAACTCATAAATGAAATCTAATGTCATTTTGATCATTAAAGTATGCACCAAGCTATTTCAATTGCCTCAAGACAATGAGAAGAAAAGAGAATTGATGTATTTGAAATGAGGTGATGGCTGCATTGTGGACTACAAAAAGAATGAGGATCTTAGAAGAAATAAAATCAGAAGGCTCCTTAAAAGTGAGGATGGGAAGACTTTTGTTAAAGTAATTTGGACATCACCAGGAAAAATTAGCTACTAGAAATTGATGTCATGTTTGGAAAGTAGAGAGAGAAAATGAGGAAAATTCTCGACAAGATGTATTGACACAACAGACACAAATACATCATGAAGATGGCACTGTGTCAAGAAACATTTTTCTATTATGCATAAGACTCCATGAGTCAGAGTTTGCTAGGCAACAACTAAAAGATCAGCAATTTACACAGAACAAAAGAATCTGTCCTTTGTCTTCTAGGGTTTTTATAGATGTTGCTGTTGTTAGGTGCAATTAAGCCAAATAGGACTCATAGCAATTCTATGACGCTGTCCGATCCTGTGCCATCCTCATGATCTCTGACACACTTGAGCCCATCGCTGCAGTCACTGGGTCAATCCATCTAGTGGAGAGTCCTCAGTTTTGCTGATTCTCCACCTTTCCAAGTACGATGACCTTTCCAAGGAACAGCCTCTCCTAGCACCATGCCCAAAATATGTGAGATGAAATGTCACCTTCTTGCCTCCAAGGAGCCTTCTGTTTGTACTTTTGCTAAGACATATCTGTTTGTTCTTTCAGCACTATATGAAATGATCAGTACTCTTCATCAGCACAGTTCAAATTCATCATTTCTTCTTCTATCATCCTTACGGATTACCTAACTTTCAGATCCATTAAGTATGTTACCAAAATAATTGGATGCACAAAATGCACAAAAGGTTAGTTCAAGAAGAGTACTACCTATAACATCCTCACACTAGACACTAACCAAATGCTAGAAGTGACAGAATAGATGGACAAATTGTGATTTATCCGCACTATAGAATGCTATGGAGAAAATCCTCTGATGTCAAGTCAATTCTAACTCATGGAAATCTTCCACTGGATTTCTGAGGCACTCATACAAACAGAGCAAGATATCAATTTAATGCCTCAAAAATCAAGAAAGGAATGTGTCAGGGATGTAACCTCTCTTCATACTTTTTCAACTCAAATGCTAAACAGATCACTCTGGATGCTGGAATTCATGAAGATAAATGTAGCATCAGGATTGGAGGACATCAACAACCTGTGTTATGCAGATGACATCTTGCTCCCTGAAGCTGAGGAGGACTTGAAGCAGTTGCTACAGAAGGTGAAGGAGTGCAATCTTCAATATGGATTTCATCTCAACATAAAGAAAATAAAGACTTTCTATGCTGGGCCAAATGGCAGGATCATAATAGATGAAGAAAATATTGAAGTTATTAACAATTTCATCCTGTTCAGATCCAAAATTAACACTCTAGGCATCAGCAATCAGGAAATCAAAAGATAAGTTGTTTTAGGAAAGTCTGCTTTCAAAGACCTCTCCAGAATGCTAAAGAGCAACAATATCCATTTAAAGACTGTTGTTGCTGCTATATGTCGTCGAGTCGTTTGCAACTTATAGCGACCCTATGTACAACAGCCCTAAACCCTGCTCTATCCTGTGCCAATCTCATTGCCTCTGACACACCCATCCCGATTACCCCAGTCAC
>NW_006399835.1:2656824-2666715 GCF_000299155.1 Elephantulus edwardii | reverse complement strand
GTGCGGGGAGAAGGGTGCAACAATGAATGAATGGAATTCCAAAATCTCTGTAGATGTTCATTGAAATGAAAAATAAACAACCTAAATTTAAAAAAAAAGACTAACAATGTGGTTAGTAATGCCGTATTTTGTGCGCTATGCCACCAACACTTCTTATGCAGAAATTATAGTGCAAAAAATAATAATTACGATGATATGCATGGGTGTGGCAAGAAATATGTGTGTAATGAAAGAGAGCAGACATAAAATAGCACCTAATGTGTGTTTTTATTTATATAAAGTTGAAAATCAGGAAACTGTAGTCTAGGAGATAGAAGTCAGGGTAGCTATTATCCCTGGGTACAGGCAGATTAGAAAAGGGTATGTGATTGCTCTTCAGGGGGACTGGTGATCCTGGTTACATCATGTGCTCACCTTGAGAAAATCCATCCAGCTACACAATTATAAATCATTCACTTTTAAGCATGTATGTTCTATATTAACAAAAGGTTCACTTGAAAAATTTTAAAATTATAAACCGCAGCATGAAGAAGATTAAATAAATAAGTAAGTAAATAAATAAATAAAAATAAAAAGGAAAGTTAAATGAGGAACTAAAGAAAAAAAGAAATGTATTAAGATTGGTTAATAATTAGTCAGAACTTATGATTATAATTAAAATAAGAGACCTGTAAGTTTTACTAAATGGAGATGAGAATAACAATAAAAATATGTTCCCAGAGCTTCCGAATTTGTAATAAGCACCCAACGGAGAAAAATGGCATATTGACTGCAATTCGAGTAGCACAGGTCCACATACGTAAAACTATGATGGCAAGTTTTCATAAATTGTTCATCATTTTAGCAAAGTTGTATACAAGTCGTATGCATGAAACATAAAATCATATAAGCATAAAAATATAAGCTAGCAATGCACAAGGAAATCCCAATGCCACTTGTGTTAGATCAAGGATAATTATCTTTTTCACTCTTTAGATTTGTTTCCATTCTTTAGTTGAATCATTGAAACTCATTTGCCTTGTAACTAAGATTTATAACTCACTATTTTCACTAAAATGTATGAATAATCACAATATATTACTATTTTATTAATAACTATTAAGATTCATTAGAAAAACCCGTGTATTACATGGAAGATAGCTTATTTAAGTTAGAACAAAGAAAATGCATTAATTCCCATGAAATAAATTAATATCAAATTATATTCTTGTATATTAATGAAAATATAATGTGCTCTATTAAATCAACTGAACTCTGGTATATTACAGTGGAAAATATTTTAAAAAACATTCAAGTAATGCTCTTCAAAGAATTAACTTCTTATCTAGTGGTAAGAAATCACCTGCAACCTGAATTCACACTGTTTGAATCCACCAACTGCTCCAAGGGAGAAGGAAAACTTGCCACAGGATCAGCTATGGGTCCCTTCTGACTCAACAGCACACAACAACAACAAATGAACAACTACTCTGGAAGGCAGTTTGGCATTTTTAAAAAACTGTATACAGAAATATCATCTGATCTAGCTATTCCCCTGCTAGGAACATACCCCAAGGAAAACAGAACTAAGATACTTATGGAGATTTGTAGACTGATGTCCAAAGCAGCATTATTTATAATAGCAAGGACATGGAAACAGCCCAGATATCCATCAACAAACGAATGGATCAAGAAATTGTGGTACATTAACAAGATTGAATACTACACAGCATTGAGGAACAACAATTTCAAAGACTACTACATAACATGGATGAGACTGGAGAGCTTTATGCTGAGTGAACTAACTCAATCTCATAACAACAAATACTATGTAAGACAATCATTGTAAAATTAGAAGGATAATTAGTAAGATATGTAAATAATTCAAAAGGGTGGAGGGAAGGGGGACAAGGATCCTGAGGGTGGGAAATGGGAATTATGGGATCAAAGTATTTGGTGGGCAGAGGGAGGGCATGAAGGCATTAGGAGAGAGTTAATGAATACTGGAAAAGATAGGGTTATAATGAACCCAAACCAATGGTGATTAATAAAACACAGTATATGGGACTGATTGTATGAAAAATAATGTGAATGAAGGAATGTGTGAAACACAATTGTACATGACTGAAACACAAGGTTTATGAATTTTATGCAAATTAATAGAAAATAAATAAAAACATGCAGGAGATTATCTCTGCACCTGGTCTTCACTTCTAAATATCAGCAGACAGCAATGAGTGGTCTTTCTTCTTTGTTTTCCTTTTATTGTTGTTGTTGGTGGTGGTGGTGGTTGAGTGCTACAGAGACTCTATGAAAAACATATCTGAATCTTGCCCAACCTTCAGCCATTCTCATTCATCATCACCTCTGACATGCTCAAGCGCACTATTAACAGCCGCTGTGCTCAGTGAGTTCTTGTTGAGGGTCTTTCTCTGACACTCCATATTTTCCAGCATGAGGTAGGAAAGTCTATTTTGTGTCATCACTCACAATGTAGTTTTTCTACTCCATAGAGCCTGGAACAAAATGCACGTAGTTAGATCATATTGTGGGTAATTGCTGGATGGTTGCTTTTAAAATAACATCTCTGTGTGTGTACTTTCAGTTGAAATATGCCAGCTCCATTGCCAGAGCTGATATTATTACAGCACATTTCAGAGGTGTCACAGCTTTCAGAAGAAATTCTGAGTGCATTTTGCTTTCATCACGGAGAAAACTTCAGAACATGCATGAAAACTCAAGAAAAAACTATGCCTTTCAATGCCATCTAATTTCTCAACATACTGTTCTTATTCTTATATACACCACTCGGATGACTAGGGACAATTGTCTGTTTCTCTGCCCTTCTATATCCATCTCTCTAATAGGCAATATAATGTCTGCCTCCTTTACAAAAAAAAAAAAAGTTGTGAGGCTATCAAAGCTAACACTGGCATGAGCTTATTTTAAATTTCTGTCCACGATTCAAACCTTATCAGTGTTTCTGGTTAAAATTTCATTGATGAGCTAGTATGGGTTGTTGCATGTCATCAAGTCAACTCCAACTCACAGTGACCCTGTGGGATAGAGTAGAACTGCCCTATAGGGTACCAACTCAGTACTCATTACAAGAGCAAATTAGTGGTCATTTCGCTTATGGAGCAGCTGGTAGTGACTACGAACCTGGCAACCTTTTGATGAGCAATAGGATGCTTAAGCATTGCACCACCAGGGCTCATTTCAAGTAAGATTGTTGTTGTTGTTGTTGTTGTTATGTGCCATCTAGTCACTTGTGACTCATGGCGAGCCTATGTACAACAGCCCTAAACCCTGCTCTGTCTTGTGCCAATCACATTGTCTCTGACACTTCCATCCCGATTATCCCAGTCACTGAATAAATCTGCCTCATAGAGGGCCTTCCCCTCCTGCATTGTCCCTCCACCCTCCCAAGCATGATGTTCTTCTCCAAGGACCAGTCTCTCCTTACAACATGTCCAAAGAATGTTAGATGGAGCCTCAGAATCCTTGCCTCCAAGGAGCCACCCTGTTTAACCCTTTCCAGGACAAATCTGTTTGTTTTCCTAGCAGTCCATGCTATTCTCAATACTCTTCTCCAGCACCATAGCTCAAAGGCATCAATTCTCCTTCTATCCTCCCTAGTCATTGTCCACTCTCTGATGCATAACAAGTGATTGCAAAGGTTAACAGCTTTAAAAACAAGAAATAAAATGAACACACAACAAGACAACAAGCCCTCCACACACACACACACACACACACACACACACACACACACACACACCCTCCATGCTGTGAATTTGGTAAAAGTGCACTGTCTTAATTTGACAGAAGGGTCTAGTGAGTCATTGCTGTCATTGCATACCCAGGTGGCAGCCCTGCTCGTCTTCTCCTTCCTGCTAGAGCAAGTCACCAGAGCAGTCACTTGACTATAGGTCAAGTCACCTGGCTTGCCTGAAGGACATAGCTGCAGATCTAAGAGGCCCTCAGAAAGGGTGATGACTTCTAGGAGAGAATTCATATGCAAATACTTTATCGGATTAGAAAGTGTAAAGATACCTTAATAATTAACCTAGCAAAGATGAAAATCTCTAGACAGTATGTCATCAATTATAACTGTAAATAGCATGACTTCTCTCTAAAAACCTCTCTACCTTGGTTGTTGTTGGAGTTGTGGAGTCTATTCCACATCATAGTGACTCTGTGTACAACAAATGGGAAGGTTGCCCAATCCTGCACCACCATCCTCACGACCTCCATGGTTTTGGAAGTTCATTGTTGTAGTCACTGTTATCAGTTCACTTTGCTATATTTTTATCTTTTATTTCTCCCCACCTTGTGTAAAGTATTGTCAGATAGCTCATTGTGTTCAGAGGAAAATCTAACTAAAATCTGAAAAAATTATGTCTTGAAAGATCCTGGGGTTTGTCCCAGAATCAAAAGAAGAATAAAAATGAGCCCCTTGGGACACGGGGTCAAGAACAAGGACTCTAATATCGTCAGCCTTGCTCCGCTCACCATCACTCATTCTGTAATCAACTTTTCCTCTCTGTGTCAGCCCTATTTTATTCATCATTGAATGAGGGCAGTACTCTCAGTTTTTCTACATGCAGATCTAAAGTCTTATTTTCACAACTCCTGAGTATGGAGGAAAAGAAATGTTTTTCTCGCAGTGAATGTCTTTGTAAGGTATCACAGAGAAGCATACTGACTAACTTGGTCTAGATCCCTTGTTATGCCCGGATCCCATTTCTCCCACCACTGTGACTGGGGCTTCTGTGACCACCAGCCAAACCACAGGACGTTACCTCAAAGGAGCAGGACAACAAAATCAAGTAGCAAAGCCACACCACTCTTCTTCAGAATAATTCTCTCAGTTACCAGCCTCAGAAAAGTTGTTGCCCCCATTTTTAAATGAGAAAATGGAACAAGATTCAGATCAATAAATACATACAGTTTTGGAAACGTATGGAATCAAACCATCTTCATGAAAATCAGACAACACAGCTTGGGGGTTTTTTCCGAGTTTTTTGTTACCATTTTATACTGGCTTACTTACCAAGTTCATATACATTGATTTTTCACATTAGGTCTTTCCCATTTCCTTAATACACCCCTTCCTCCACCCATAAAACTGTGCAACCCTATGATTACCTCACCACCACCACCACCACCCATCCTCACCCCCGTGCTCCGTATCTCCCCCCTTGGATCCTCATGCACATTTTACTAGTTACTTCTATAATAGTGGTCTCACACAGTATTTATTCTTATGGAACTGAGTTAGTTCACTTAGCATAATGCTCTCTAATCCCTCCCAAGCTAGGCAGTGATTTACAAAATCATTGCTCCTGTATGCTGTGTGGTATTCCATTGTGTTGAATGTACCATAATTTCTCAATCCATTCTATTGGGGTTGGACATTTGGGCTTTTTATATGACAACACTTTTTTTTAATAAACATAAACCAGGCATTCAATACTGATACAGTTAACTTCATAAATCTAGTTTGAAGAAAAGCTAAAATTTTTAAAAAAGACTTTAAACTAGAGTCATCAAAAAATTGCTTTTTGTAGGGGTCAAGAGGGGAGAACGCTTTCCATACATTCTTCAGTAATCTGGGGATATAATATCTCTCTCATCTCTTCTTGCCAATAAGTAGGAACTATGTCATAACTGACTTTTTGAGGCTATAAATCATATAAGAGGAGATTTTTTTCCCTGGAGAAGCTGGTGGGTTAGAACTGCAAGGGAGGCTAGGCCCTTCGGTTTGTAACATAGCTCTCTAGGGACTGTACCAAGTTCCCTAGAATATCTCTAAAGAGAAAACAGAAGTGTTCTTTTTTAGTATCTTTTATCCTTCTTCAAACTGACTTTCCTTCCTTCAGCTTTATTTCCAGAATAAAGACAAATTCTTTGCATTTTAGACTCATACTTTCATAGAAGACTCTAGAGTTGACTTTATCCTAAGCAAGCAGTTTACAACCAACTCTGATATGATCATTGTTTGTGTTATTGTTGTATGCCATTGAGTTGTAATCAGCCCCTAGCTGACCTTCCAGCAGGTTTTCAAAGGCAATAAATTGCACAAGAGATTGCCCATCCTTCTCCCTCAACGCAGCTAGTCGATTCGAACTGCATGCCTTTGAGATTGCAGTGCAGTGTTTGACCACTTGTTGGTGTTTATGTACTGTCAAGTTGCTTGTGATTCATAGTGACCCTATATACAACAGCTCAAAGACATCAATCCTTCTTCTATCATCCTTAGTCATTGTCCAGCTTTCTGATCCATAGCAAGTAATTGTAAAGACCATGTCCTGGATCAGTCTCTAGACTGATATCGTTGCTCAGGAAAGACCTTGACATCAAATTATCCCAGTACAATTTATCTTTTAATTTTCTGGATTCTGGTACCAAGAGTGTTAATTGTGGAGCCAAGCAAGCTAGAGCTGTTAGCAATCTCTATCTCTTCACTACCATGGTGCTGTTTATTGGACCAGTGGTAAGAATCTTTGTTTTTTGATGTTGAACTTTAAAGCATTTTCAAGGCTGTAGTCCTTGACCTTCTGCAGCAAATGCCTCAGATCCTTAGTTTCAGCAATCAAAGTTGTATCATCTGCATAATGCAGATTGTTGATGGGTCTTCCTCCAATCCTAATGCCACATTCCTCCTCACGGTGCCTAGCCTCCCAGATTATCTGTTTTACCACTAGACCACCACAAATTGTTTAGTTCAGTGAAAAAATTTCTTTAACTGAGTTCAAGTTTAAAAAAAGAAAATAAAAACAATAGGTGACTAATTGGAAAATTCTAGTGGCCTAATACTTAAAACTGTGATTTGCATGTGATTAACTTATATTTTAAAAATAAATTAAGTGGTTTCATGGGACAGATAGAAATTGAGACATCAGTATAAGGCAAGGAAATAATTTTATTTTCTGATGTGCACTTATTGCAATATGAGATTAACACTCTTTCTCCCCCCCTTTTTTAATGAAAGTAATAGAATCTCATTAGGAAGTAAAGGCAAAGCTTATGCAAAAATACTTCAGGCTTTAGAAAATTGAATCAAATTAAGTGGATTATCAAGCTTCAAGTATGCAAAACTGTGAAAGAAAAATATTACATAAAAGTGTTTTGCCTAATTGAATATAACCCAGGTTGAAAGTCAATTTTCGGGAGAGGTTTTGATCTGGTATAATTACAGGCAGTCACATAATCTAAGTATGAAAGAAGCTTAATTCTGTAAATTTACATGCAGTTGTGCTTTGTGGAGAGACTAACGCTGCTTGTCTAGCCCAGGATTCATGCTGGATTTTTTTTTCTCTCTAACATAAATTAAAATAATATTGCGATATTTGGATTTTTAGAAAGAACATAAAGACTTAACCATGGTGGATAACTTAGTATTAGATTAGATAGTCCGTAAGCATATGTACCTGATTTCACATCAGAAGGAAGTAATACTAATCAACCTCTTAAGCCAACTTAATACTATTATTTTGGAAGTATTACTACTTCTGTTTGTGTGCCATGATCAGATAATATACAAGGATTTCAAAATTCTAAAATCAGCAATATGATATAAGGCAAAAAACCCTGGACTAGGAGTCAGGAAGTCTGGATCTCAGTGCCTTGTTCTATAACCAAATACTCCAGTGAGCTGCTTAACCTCCTTGGCACTTAGTTTTTCTGTTCATCAAGAAGATTAGATAGGTGATTCTAAAATCCAGTCCTGCTTTCAAAAGGCTATGATGTCATACAGGTAAGTGTGATTAGCAGGGTGTTAGCACAGAAGATAATTCAAAAGATTTACCTTCTTTTTTCTCATTTCTTTTTTTTTTTTTTCTGGTGGCCTCAGTGTTGTCCATGAATTCATGACTCCGTGAAAGGCAAACATGTCAATACCTTGCATTGCCACATGATAGAAGCCCACAGGTACAGTTGAAAATTACACAGGTAAGAAGAAACTGATAACTCTTCTTTATGCAAGTCTTAAAAAAATGTAGTTAAGCACGAAACATCTCAATATCAAAGATTTTTTTTCAAATGTTAGAAACCAATCAGGCAGTAGAGGAAACCAATGTATATGTTTGGAGGCATGCCTTATCTGCGTGTGTGTTCAATTTAAGTGCAACTGTAAAGATTATACCTGTTATGAAGTTTTTTACTTCTGAAAATAAAATTTGGTTAGATATGTCTAGTCATTATGTATGAGTGATTTTTTAAAAAAATTAATAATTTACATAGAGTTACTATTAAAATATCTCTAGTACTTCTAGATCTCCTTGATTATTATTTTCTCCTTTTGGGTTTTTAAAAAAATTATTCTGTATTTGTTTGCTTACAAAGTTATATACATTGTATCTCACACTATTCTTCATTCACTTTGTGTTTCATTTCCATGCATTGTATTTTATAAAATTAATCACTATTGCACCATGCCCATCATTACCTTGTCTTTTCAGGTTCCTGCCTGAAAAGGTGTGGTTTTCCATTTCTTTCACCCTCTCTCCACCCATAAAATTGTAATTTTTTTCCATACCCATCCTCATCCTTCCGCTCCTACTCTTTCCACCTTGGGTCCTCACACGTATTTTACTAGTTATCCTTCTATTTTTACAATAATGGTCTTATGCAGTATTTATCCTTGTGAGACTGATTTAGTTCACTCAGCAAAACCTCATTGCTATTAAGTAGAAATTGATTCATCCTGCATTGGTTTTTCAGGATTGTAAATACCATGGAAGGAGATGGCCCAAATTTTTCCTACAGAGCTGCTTATGGATTTGAACACCCAGAGAGGTAAAGCTTCTGGATTAGAAGCTCACTTCTTAAAAACCATGCCACCAGAGCTCCCTTGGTTATCATCAAAATAAATCAAACTCATTGATGTCCAGCTGGAACTGACACATAGCTGATACTCCAGCCAGTTTTCAGAGGCTATAAATCTCATGTGAGGAAACTGTCCATCTTTGTTCCCCTGATAGAGACCAATATCAGAGAGGTACTACCTTTCGGGTAGCAGTTCAACTGCGTATTGACTACCCTATCAGAACTTGATTATTATAGCTATAGTTTTATATATTCCACACCATACTACTTTAGATGAGGGAAAATAAACTCCATTTCTCTGTGGTAGAAAGAACAATGAATTTTACCCATCTTTTGTCTATTTCAGAAGCTCAGGTAGCCTAGTGAATAATGAACTGCACGACCAAACCAAAGACAAGTGGTTTGAATTCACCAGTTCCTCTGCAGGAGGAAGACGGGCAATCTCCTCCCACATAATTAACAACTTCTGAAAACTTAGTAGAGGATCATTTATGAGTTGTTTCCAACTCTATTGCAGTGACTTTGACTTTGATCTATGTCAGGTGAGGAAGACTCTCAATGGGATGATTTGGCACGTGACAGTAACCACGGGCTCAAACATAGGAATTATTATAAGGATGTGCAGGATGGGGCAATGTTTCCTTCTGTCACGTTGATTCATACACACACACACAAAAAAAACCACCAACCCCACGCAACACCACCACCACCACCACACACACACACACACAAACCAACCCAAAGTCTCACTCTATATAGTGTCCATTTGGACAATATCCAATTGTATATATACATGATCCCAACCCCATAAGCTTATTATATTAAAATTTTGAGGTGTATTCAATTGTTTGTAATAACAAACAGTCACTACTTAACAACAAGCCTCAAAATATTACTACTATTATAATTGAAAAGTATTAAGTTAAAGATATTTAACTTCTGTCACCAGCAATTCCACTACTGGGAATATACCCTGAAGAGACCATATCTGACATCCAAGCAGATATATGCACACCCATGTTCATTGCAGCTTTGTTCACAATAGCAAGGAGTTGGAAACAACCTAAGTGCCCATCAACA
>NW_006399835.1:2655468-2656724 GCF_000299155.1 Elephantulus edwardii | reverse complement strand
TTCTGGGATTCCCATTCTTCTCAGAGTCAGCCACAGTTTGTTATGATCCACCCAGTCAAATGCCTTTGCATAATCAATGAAACACAGACAGACATTCTTCTGGTGTTCTCTGCTTTCAGCTAAGATCCATCTACCATCAGCTACAATATCCCTAGTACCATGACCCCTTCTAAACCCAGTCTGGACTTCTTGCAGTTCTCTGCTGATGTACTGTTCCAGTCGTTTTTGGATAATCTTCAGTAGAATCTTGCTTGCATGTGAAATCAATGCTATTTAAAGACTAAGGTGAGAAAATAAGCTTGGGGCTGGGTAAGGAGGAAAATGTTCAATAATGAATGAATGAAAATCCAACTTTTCTGTAAACTTAAATTAAAATCACAATTATAAAAAAAATAGAATTAAAAAAATAAAATGACTAAGGTGTGGCTGACCCAGGCCATAGTATTCTCAATTGTTTGCTATGCATCTAAGAGCTGGACAATAATTAAAGATAACAGAAGAACCCATGCCTTTCAATTGTGGTGCTATAGAAGAGTATCAAACACATTCCATGGACTGCCAAGAGAACAAATGGGTCTGTCATGGAAATGGTGAAACCAAGTTGCTCCTGGAGGCAAGGATTTGGAAATTCTATTTCACACACTTTGGGTATGTTACTAGGAGGCATCAGAACAGGATAGGAAGACCCTGAGTGAGATGGATTGACACAGTGACTGAGATAACGGAGGCAGCTGTGTTAGAGGCAGTGAGATTAGCTCAGGACAAGGCAGGATGGCTATTGTTCATAGCATTTCTAGAAGTCATAGTTGACTTGAAGGCACCTACCAACAACAAAACCATAGAATGCTAAGCAGAAAATCCACTGTTGTCAAGTAAATTCTGACTCACAGCAACATTACTTTGGATTTCTGAGGCTGTAACTCTTTACAGGAGGAGACTTCCATCTTCCTCCTGAAGCTGATGGATTAAAATGGTGCAACCACTGTGGAAAGCATTGTGGCACTTTCTCAAAAAGTTGCAAATAAAGATACCATTTGACCCAGCAATTCCACTACTGGGAATATGCCCTAAAGAGACCATAAATGACATCCAAGTAGATATATGTATACCCCATGTTTATCGGGGCTTTGTTTACAATAGCAAGGAGTTGGAAACAACCTAAATGCCCATCAACAAAGGAATGGGTAGAGAAGCTGTGGTATATTCGCACAATGGAATACTATGCTGCATTGAAAAACAAGGAACTCATGCAATAT
>NW_006399835.1:2633365-2650718 GCF_000299155.1 Elephantulus edwardii | reverse complement strand
AAAAAAAAAAGATATTTAGTATATCTGCATTTATTCTTAAACTGTTTTTATGCCTAGAAAGGTGTGATATATACTATTTGTTAAGACAGATGTTTGATTGACATTGCATATGTATAATACTTAACTGTTTCAATTACATACAAATTTGACTTAAAGACAGAGATAGGAAGGGAATTTATTAATAATCTGAAGACTGCCTCTATGTAATACAATGTTCTTTTAAATTACTTGCTATGCTGCTGAGAACTAGACAATGAATAAGGATGACAGAGGAAAAATTGATTACTTTGATCTATAGTGCTGGGGAAGAGTACTGAATGTCCCATGGATTGCCACAAGAACAAACAGAAAAGTCTTGGGGAAAAGTGCAGTCAGAGGGTATCTTGCTGGCAAGAATGGCAAAGCTTTATCTCACACACTTTGGGCATGTTACTAGGAGAGAGAGTCTTTCCTCCCACATAATGTCCCTGGAGGACCTTATGCTTAGAAGGTGGAGGGTCAGCAAAGAAGAGAAAGACCCTCAACCTCGTGGATTTTCACAGTGACTGCAGCAGTGGCCTTGAGTGAGTCAGAGATAGTGAGGTTGGCGTAGGATAGGATTCACATCTGTTGTGCACAGGGTCACTATGAGTCATACTCAACTCGATGACATCGAACCAGAACCTAACAACAATACAGTGTTCACACAATGTTGCAAACTCATAGCTACTAAGCTGACTCTAACTCATAGTGACTCTAGGATAGACTAGAGTGGCCCTATAGCAGTGACAAGACAATTATTATGAAAAAAAAAATAACATTATATCTTACCATTAAGAATAATGTATACAAGGTAAGAGGCCTCCAATAAGCAAAATACTTCTGAAAAACAAGAATGAAGTGAGAGACATAGCACTCCCTGACTTCAAAACCTACTACTCAACGGTAGTAACCAAAACAGCATGGTATTTATAGAAAAGGCAAACAGATCAATGGAACAGAATTGAAAGCCAGACATTACTCCATCTATGGATCTTGTCTGAAAGTAGGGAATACCAGAGGAATGTCTATCTGTGTTTCATTGACTATGCAAAGGTGTTTGACTGTGTGGATCAAAACAAACTGTGGCTGACTGAGAAGGAAGGGAATCCCAGAACACTTGATCATGCTAATGTGAAACCTATACTTGGACCAAGAGAAAGTCATTAGAACAGAGCAAGGAAACACTGCATGGCTCATACTGGAAAGGGCATATACCAGGGATGTGTCCTGTCTCCATACCTTTTCAACCTGTATGCAGAACACATTATCCAGGAGGCTGGGCTCTATGAGGAGAAATACAGTGTTAGGATTGGTGGAAGATCTATCAATAATCTGTGTTATGCAGATGACACAATCCTGCTTGCTGAAACTGAGGAGGACCTGAAGCACTTGCTGCAGAGGGTCAAGGACTGCAGCCTTCAATATGGTTTGAGGCTCAATGTCAAGAAGACAAAGATTCTCACCACTGGACCAATTGGCAGCATCAAGATGGATGGTGAATAGATTGAGATTGTTCACAGCTTTAGTTTGCTTGACTCCATAATCAACACACTTGGAAACAGCAGCAAGGAAATGAAAAGACATATTGCGATAGGAAAGTCTGCTGTTAGGGACCTTTCCAAAGTACTGAAGAGCAATGGTGTCTTTCTGGAGACTAAGGTGCATCTGATACAGGCCATGGTCTTTGCTATCACTTGTTATGTGTCAGAGAACTGGATAATGACCAGGGAGGAAAGAAGGATAATTGATGCCTTTGAGCTGTGGTGTTGGAGAAGAGTATTGAATGTACATGAACTGCTAAGAAAGCAAACAGATTCAGCCTGGAGAGGGTTAAACCAGGCAGCTCCCTGGAAGCAAGGATTCTGAGGCTTCGTCTGACATACTTTGGACATGTTGTAAGGAGGGACAGGTCCATGGAGAGAGACATCATGCTTGGTAGGGTAGAGGGACTGTGCAGGAGGGGAAGGCCCTCTAAGAGGTGGATTGATTCAGTGACTTGGGCAATTGGGATAGGTGTATCAGAGACAGTGTGATTGGCACAGGACAGAGCAATGTTTAGGGCTGTTGTACATAGGGTCACTATGAGTTGCAAGCAATTTGACGGCACATAACAAAACAACAGCATGGTCAACTGATATTTGACAAGAAAACAAAACCTGACAAATGAGGAAATGACAGCCTCTTCAACAAATGGTTTTGGCAAAACTGGACTACTATCTGCAGAAAGCTCAAGTAGGATGCACACCTCTCACCACACACAAAAATCAACTAATGGTGGATCAGAGACCTAGGGATAAAACCCAACACTACAAAGATCATAAAAGACAAAGTAGGGCCAAGCTTAGAAGGTGTAGCATATGATATATAAAAAGGTGGGGAATATAATTAGAAATACACAGGCAGAAGAGGATAAAATTGATGAATGGGGCTTTCTAAGGATTAAATTCCTGTGTGCATCAAAAACTTGGTCCAACTGGATGAGAAGATGAACTACTGACTTGGAATAAACATTTGGCAATACCATTTCAGATAAGAGTCTCGTAACAAAAGATTACAGAATCCTACAGGGCCTCCACAAGAAGAAAAGACTGATAGCCCAATTACAAAAGACATGGAAAGATCTTTCACAGAGGAAGACATTCAGGTGGCCAACAGACACATAAAGAAATGCTCCAAATCACTGACAATAAGAGAGATGCAAATCAAAACCACAATGAGATACCATCTCACTCCATTAACAGTGGTAGCTTAACAAGACAGCAAGTAGTAAATGTTGGAGAGGATGTGGAGAGATAGGAACACATATACACTGTTGATGGGCTTGTGAAATGTATAAACGTTCTGGAAGGCAGCTTACCATTTCCTAAAATAGCAGAGCATAGAAATTCCATATGACCCAGTTATCCCACTGCTTGGAATAAATCCCAAGAAATCTGGGACTAAGACACAAATGGAGATGGTACACCAATGTTTATAACAGCATTATTTACACTCACAAAAACATGGAAACAGTCTAAACATCCAACCATGATCAAATGGATAGAGAAATTGTGGTACAATCACACAATGGAATTCTACACAGCACTCTCAAGCAGGGGAAGAGATTGCCCATCCTTCTCCTGTGGAGCAGCTAGTGGCCTTGAACCACATGCCTTCAGAATGGCAGTGCAGCTTCTTGCCACTAGGCCACCAGAGCTCCCTAATTTAATGATAATGTATAATTTTTTTTAATGCAACACTAGATTTACTTTGCTAATAGTTTAAGGTTGTGTATCTATGCTCTGAGATTAAACTATAAATTTGCTTCACCATATTATCTGTTCCAGTTTTAAATGCTGTAAAATTAAACATTCACAAGCACACTTAAAACAGCAATTTTACAATCTTTCCTGTTTTTATGGTTGGAAATGGAGTCATTGAGAATTCTTTCCGTTCCATGTAGCACTGAGATCACAGTGGTATTCAGCTGGTGTGTGAACTGAGATGGTCATCGTGACAAATTTCTATCAAAAAAGTAGTGCCAGGATCACAGTAGAAGAGTCTGGGTAGAGTCGGGGGAAATGTGGAACAAAACTAAAACACAAAATAGTTGAGGCTAACCAGCCTGAAAGAGACTGGTGAGACCTCTAAGGCCACAACCCTTAGTCACTTTGTGAATCTGGAATGAAATTTGTCCCTTTGACTCTGGTCAGCCAAAGAACACAAGTCTGAAACATGAACAGTAATACCAGAGGGGCATCCACCCCTCTTAAATACCAATCACATAAGAGTCAAAAACAAACAAACAGAAAAAACCCAGTATTTACCCAATGATAAAGTCCTGAAGGCTGAAAAGGGTAGGACTTAAAGATTAATGGAATTGAGAATTAAAGAGGGAAAGTAAGAAAATACAATTATATTGTGAGAATTGCAAATCATTGTAGGTTTGTTTGCGTGGGTTTTTTTAATGCGCATGAACATATTGATGAAAACCCAATTTGATTTATATGCTTTTTCTCAAAAGTGAAACAAGACAAATACCTAGACCCTTGATGGGAAAGCAGGAATGTTGAGCTGCTGCTTCTTAATAATATCTAAAGAACTCTTCATGTGATTTACATAACACTTAAGTTACACTCATTACAAGCCAATCTTCTTAAAAGATATGTCCAGAGTTGATAGCACTATATCATCTACACTCGGGCAGAGCAACCACAGAGAGTACATATTTTAGTTGTTTTCCTATGAGTCAGTTTCAGAACTGACCCAAAGTACTTCCAGTAGATTTTTCAGAGGCTATACATTACATGGGAGGAGATGGCTCATTTATACCCTTGGAGCAACTGGTAGGTTTGAACCATGTGCCTTTGAGTTAGCCACATAACTCCTTACTAGTTGCTGATGTTGTTTTTACGTGCCACTGAGTCTCTTGCAACTCATATCAACCCTGTGTACAATAGCCCTGAAACCTGCTCCATCCTGTGCCAATCTTATTGTCTCTGACATACCTACCCTCATTACCCCAGTCACTGAATCAATCCATCTCATCAAGGGTCTTTCTCTCTTGCTTTATCCCTCCACCCTCTCAAGCATGACGTCTCTCTCCAAGGACTGGCCCCTCTTTGCAACCTGCCCATACGATGTGAGATGAAGCCTCAGAATCCTTGCCTCCAAGGAGCATTCCAGCTTCACCTTCTCCAGGACAAACTTGTTTGTTCTCCTAGCAGTCCATGGTATATTCAATACTCTTCTCCAGCACCACAGTTCAAAGGCTTCAATTATCTTTCTATCATATGTAGTAATTGTCTAGCTTTCTGCTGCATAGCAAGTAATTGTGAAGACTATGGCCTGGATAAGGCACACCTTAGTCTCCATTCTGACGTCATTGCTCTTCAGTACTCTGGAGAGATCCCTGACAGTAGATTTTTCCCAGTGCAATTCCTCTTTTGATTAATAAACTCTATCTCTTTATGGAAAAGTGTCAACAAATTTGCATCTATCTCTTTACCATTACAATATTTACTTATGGTTTTAGTACCAAGGTTAGGCTAGGGTCTAACAGAATGTTCTTGCTGTTGTTTGATGCCATCAAGTAAATGAAAACTCATAGCAACCCTATAAACAATGGATCTGAACCCTGGTCTATCCTGTGCCATCCTCATCAACTGTTATGCTTGAGCCCATTCTTACAGTCACTGTGTCAATCCTTCCCATTGAAAGTCTTCTCTTCTTGTGCTGACTTTCCATGTTCAAGTATGACGTCCTTTTCCAAGGGCTTATCCCTCCTAACAATATACCTATAGTATGTGAGATGAAATTTCACTATCCTTGTCTCTAAGCAGTACACTGGTTGCAACATCTTCAAGACATACTTGTTATTTCTATTAGCATTTCATAAGATATTCAGTATTCTCCTCTAATATCACAACTGAAAGGCATTGATTCTTCTTCTGTAGTCTTTATTCATTGTTAACTTTCAGATGTATAACATGTAATTGAAAATACCATTATTTAAATGACATACACCTTAGTTTTTAAACTGACATCATCGTACTTCAGCACTTTGGAGAGGTCCCAGAAAACAGATTTTCCTAGTGCAATATGTCTCCTGAATTTCTGGCTGCTGGTATCAAAAGTGCTGATTGTGGACACAAGTAGGATAAAAGTCTGGACAATTTCTAGCTCTTCTTTATCAATCATGATGTTACCTATTGGCCCAGTGGTGAGGATATTTATTTTATTGATATTGAGATGTAATCCATATTGAAGGCTGGAGTTTCTGATTTTGCCTGTAGTCTTTGAATTTTGCAACAAGCACTTTTAAGTCCTCTTTATTTTCAGCAAGCAAAGTTGTATCATCTGCATAATAAAGGTTCTAATCTTGATGCCACATTCTTCTTCATAAAGTCCAGCTTCTCAAATAATTTTCTCAGCATACAAATTGAATAGGTATGAAGAAAGGCTATAGCTCTGATGGATACTTTGCTTGATTTTAAACCTCACCATATGCCCTTGCTCTTCTCACACATCAGTGTCTTGGTCTAGGTATAGATTTTTCATCAGTGTTCTGGGATTCCCATTCTTCTCAATGTTAGCCATAATTTGTTATGATACACATAGTCAAATACCTTTACACATTAAAAAATGGCTAGAACAGTACTTAAAAAGAGAACTGCCAGGAATTCAGGCTGGATTTTGAAGGGGCTACGGCACCAGGGATATCATTACTGTTGTCAGATGGCTCTTGACTGAAAGAAGAGAATGCTAAAAGGATCTCTATTTGTGTTCTATTGACTATGCAAAGGCATTTGGCTGTGTGGATCATAACAAATTATGGCTAACATTGAGAAGAGTAATAGAATGATTTGAGTCTTATTTTCTCTTTATATTCACTAGGAAAGGAGTTGAGCCACTAATCAAAAGGCAGGTGGTTCAAATCCACCATCTGCTCCAAGAGAGGGACAACTACAATCTCTTTACATGTAATTTACAGCTTCTGAAAACCTTCTAGAGGGTCAGCTAAGGTGGATTTCAACTCCACAGCAATGAAATTAAACATTTAGTCATATTATAATCATATCCTCTTCCAATTCTGCTTTCAAGTCAATTCCAACTTATAGTGAACATTAGTCTGGTTTGCAACTTTGTACATTTCAGTGGAAGGAGACTATGTTTATTTTCCCCCTTGGAGGCACTGGTAGATTTGAGGCTCTGGATTCACTCGTAGCATTTAGGTTAGCAGATCAAGTATGACAATTTTATTTCTAATTCTTTAACTTTTTTTGTTTGTTTCTAACTTTTGTAAGAATATCTTTTGCTGAGTGAAATATCTCAGTCACAAAAGGACAAATACTTCATAGTGCCACTAATGTAAAACAGGACTGACTTCGGGGTTGTATACTGCATTGAAACAGATGAGGGAGAAAACTGTTTAAAAGTGATATGTGATTATGTATTATTGTTATGACAGGAGTCTAGAAAAAAGGCTGCATAATGGAGTAGACCTGGGGGGAGGAACTGTAAAACAATGAAAGAATTTTTCTTTTACTTTTCAAGGAGAAGAGTGTACTAGGGTAGGGGGGTGGGCAGGGAGAAAAGTGCAACAGTGAATGATTGGAAATACAAAGTCTCTGTAAATTTTCATTAAAATTAATAACAAAAAATTTTTAAAAGACTATTTTTCCTACAAGTATGCATAATTATTTATTCCTTTTAAGATATTTTTAATTGCCATTATAACAAACGTTTATCAAAAACATGATTTCCATTCTTTCATTGTTGCACATTTTCCTCCTTATCCCACTCCCGCAGTACACTATTCTCTTTAAAAAGATTCTTTTATTGTTGCACAATTTCCTCCCTCCCTTCCGCCCACCCCCTAGTCCCCTTTGCCATGCACCTCTTATTCTGAACTGTTGTCATGCAAATAATACCCAACCATACATTTCTTTTAGACAGTTCTTTCCTTCACCTATTTAAATGCAGTGCTTATTATTTATCCCCTCTTTTCTTAGTTTCCCCCAAACTCCCATGTCAGATCTGTTTTATATCAGTGGCATGATGCAGTAATTGTCCTTTTGTGATAGATATATTTCACGCAGCCTAATGTCCTCCAAGGTCACACATTTTGTATACTATTTCATGAGTTCCTTGTTTTTCAGTGCTGTGTAGTATTCCATTGTGTGAATTTACCACAGCTTCTATATCCATTCATTTGTTGATGGGCACTTGGTTTGCTTCTATCTCTTTGCTATTGTGAACAACACAACAATAAACATAGATGTGCATATATCTGTTTGGGTGACAGTCCTGGTTTCTTTAGGGTATATTCCCAGGAATGCAATTTCTGGGTCAATGGTATTTCTATTTCCAACTTTTTGAGAAAGTACCATACTACCTTCCATAGTAGTTGCACCATTTTACACAGTGAAGGGTTCCAGTTTCTCCACAACTTCGCCAATATTTGCTGTTGGCTGCTCTGTTGAACTTTGCTATCATAATTGGGGTGAGAGGATATATCATAGTTGTTTTTCCTATATTCCTTTGAAATAGTATAAAAGAATTGGCTGACACAGAAGAATTTCATGACATTACTTATGATTAAGAGACAATGGTGATAAAAGAAGCAATTTAAGTGGCTCTGAAGGAATTGGAAAAAAACCAATAAAGGAACTGATGGAATACCAATTGACATATTTCAACAAACAGATGCTGCCCTGGACATGCTCACCAGGTTGTGCTAAGAAATCTAGAGGACAAGTGATTAGAAGAAGTTCATATTTATTACTATCCCAAAAGAAAGTGATCCTAAAGAGTGTGGAAATTATTGAAGAGTATCACTAATGTCACACATAAGGAAAATCTTGCTGAAGATTATCCAAAAATTGATAGAATAGTACATTAACAGAGAACTGCCAGAAATACAAGCTGCATTTAGAAGGCGCTGTGGCACTAGAGACATTATTACCAATGTTAGGTAGATCTTGAATGAAAGCAAAGAGTATCAGAGAAATGTCTGTCTGTGCTTCATTGATTATGCAAAGGCATTTGACTGTGTAGATCACAAGAAATTGTGGCTAACCTTGAGAAGAACAGTAATCCCTGAACACTTGATTGTGCTTATGCAAAATTTATATTTGGACCAGGAAACAGTTGTCAGAACAGAGAAGAAACCATGGTTCAAAATTAGGAAAGGAGTATGTTAGGGGTGCATCCTGTCTCCATATCTTTTCAGTCTATATGTGGAACAGATGATTCAGGAGGCAGGACTTTATGAGGAAGAGTGTGGCATCAGGATTGGGGAAAGACATATAAACAACATGCATTGTTCAGATGATACAACCTTGCTTGCTGAAACTGAGAAGGAACTGAAGCACTTACTGCAGAAATTCAAGGACTGGACTGTAGTCTTCAATATGGATTGAAGCTTAACATCAAGAAGACAAAGATTCCACTGGGCCAATTAACAGTATCATGATAGATGGAGGAGAGACTGAAGTTGTTAACTACTTCAGCTTGTTTGGCTCAACCTCAACACTCTTGGCATCAGGAGTCAGGAAATCAAAAGACAAATTGCCTTGGGAAAACCCAAGATGAGACACATTGACCCAGTAACTAGGGCAAAAGGCTTAGTGTGTCAAAGTCAGTGAGATTGGCTCCTTATAAGGCAAGGTTCAGAACTATTGTCCTTTGGGTCACTATGAGTCACAGACAACTCGACAGCACATAACAACAGTGGGTAAAGAATTGTGCTGCCTCTCCAAGTATTGACAGTTTGAATCCATCAGTTACACTGAGGGAGAAAAATGAACTATATGGTTGCATGTGGTTTACAACCCCTAAAAACCCACTGGAGGGGCAGCTGTGGGTCTGTTCTGTTGCATCAGTATTGAGTTGTTCTTTGTTCATAAAGAGAGTTAAAAGTATAAGTCAGCATGGTTTCTTTAAAATCTGTCACACATCTTCATTTTCCAAATCTCCTCTACTTTTGTCTCTTATTTTACCTGAACTTGAATCATACTGTATTGATTATGTGCCTATTTTATTGAATATCAGAAATTGTATGTGGGAAGTTTTAGGATTAAATTCAGACCTATATTTTCTTTTTTCCGTGATCTATATTTTCAATGAAAGGAATTTATATTGCATTTGGCAAATCACTATGGGATATAATAATTGGAAATTACCTTAATCCATTTTTTAAATTGATATTATTTCAAACTATGCTTCAATTCCTGCAAAGGCTGCTGGCACTTCTGGTTCACCATTAATCCTGCAGTGTTGCTATTCAGGTTTACTACACAAATGTGACAATTCCATTGTTGTTGTTGTTGTTATGTGTCATTGATTTGCCTGTGATTCCTAGTGACCCTATGTACAATAGTCCTAAACCTTGCTCTATCCCTTGCCAATCCTATTGTCTCCAAAACGCCTATCCTCATCACCCCAGTGACTGAATCAATCCATCTCATCAAGGGTCTTTCTCTCCTGTGCTGTCCCTCCACCATCCCAAGCATGACATGCCTCTCCAAAGTATGTCAGACAAAGCTTCAGAGTCCTTGCCTCCAAAGAGCAGCCTGGCTTCACCCTCTCCAGGATGAACTTGTTTGTTCTCCTAGCAGTCCATGATATATTCCATACTCTTCTCCAGCACCAAAACTCAAAGGCATTAATTCTCCTTCTATCATCCCTAGTCATTGTCCAGCTTTCTGAGACCACATGGCCTGTATCAGGCACACCTTAGTCTCCAGACTGACCCATTGCTCTTCAGTACTTGGGAGAGGCACTTTTTTTTTCTTCATGGGCTTATTTAATTACCTAGAGCTACCATAAAAAAACCAGCACAGGATAACGTATTTCATCTTAATTCTAAAGGCTAGTTGTCCTATGCAGAGTTTTACCATGATCATGTTCTCACGGAGAAGCCTCTTTTTCCAAGTAGTCTTTGGCTTGCAGCTGCTGCTTTACTCCACTGTCAAATGACCATTTTATCTCTGTGTCTCTTCTCTATTGCAAGGACACCACTAGGATTGCATTGGAAACAACCTTCCTCAGGTCAATTCCACTAATAACACCGTTAAAAATCCTATTTCCAAACTAGATTGTGTTCCCTGGTTCTGCTTTCGTTGTTGTTCACTCTCGAGTCATAACTGACCCACAACTGACCTTCCAGAGCGTTTTCAGAGGTAGTAAATCGTGCAGGAGGAGACTGCTCAGCTTTCATCTTTTTAGCAGCTGGTAGATTTGAACTGCTAACATTTCAGAGATTCTGGAGGTTAGGAATTTAACATAACTTTTGAGGAGTTACAGTTAAACCCACAACAAAAACCTTCAATACTTTGCAGAGGGAGCACTGGTGGTCTAGTGGCAGAAACTGTGCTGCAATCCTGAAGGCAATCAGTTTGAATCCCCCAACTGCTCCACGGGAGACCCACTGGAGGATCAGATATAGGTCAGTTCTGACTTGATGCACACAACAACAACAACAACAACAACAGGGTTTTGGTTACCTAGAGGTAGAAGCTGCACTGCAATCCCAATGGCAGTTTGAAACCACTAGTCATTTCTCCTCTTGTGTAATTAATTGCCTCTGAAAACCTACTGGAGGGTCAGCTATAAGTTCGTTTGACTCAGCAACAAAGACATACAGAAAATTCAGAGATTTTTGTGGCCTGGAAGGTAAGGAGTTGTGCTACCAACCCAAAATCAAGTAGTTGGACTCCACCAGCAACTTCCTTCCGTGTGATTTACAGCCTCTGAAAATCTCACTGAGAGTTAGCTATGAGTCATTCTGACTCAACTGTACATAACAACTACAGTATATTGAAAATGTCATCTACAGAAAAATTAAATATGTTACCTTCAAGACTCAGTTTGTACTATTTATTTGAGACTACTGTAGCCCACTCCACGGTCTCTAGATTAGTCTGGGAGTTTGGGGTTTAATTTTTCCAACGTCTTGCACATCTATGCCTCATTCTCTCAGTCTCAGTTTTGACATTACAACCAGGGTATCCTGAATTTTTACTTCTAGTTTCTTCTCTTTGCTCTGATTTTACCTCAAAGATTAGCTTTTGTTTGGGTTTTTTTTTTTTTTCTCTTTATGTGTTTTGGGACACTGAAAATTGTCCATTTTTCCTCATAAGAAAAATTTCTTGAATATCTTAAGTTTTAGTGAGAGGCCTAGCATCAAGAATTCCTTGAATTCTCTCTGTCAATCTAGTAATTTACAGACTTATGTCAGGTTTAGGCTTAGAAAACTTATGGAGAAAAAAGTCATATTGAATGAAAAACTTATGTACTTCCACTAATGACAGATATGTTTTTAAACTCTTCCTGAGATAAATTATTACAATTCTCCCCCAGCTCAGCTATGTCCTAGTTGTTTTATTGATGACGAATAAACCTCAGATGAGTCAGAGGTAATAAAAACATATGTCTTGCAGGGACAGTAGTTATCAAGGCAGCCACTTATTTAAACTTCAAATTCTGGCTTTTAAAAGAAGATTTACACACTAGTTAGTCATCGCAATTCTATTCATAAGCTTTAAGACTGCCTTACTTGCTGATTCAACATGAATGGGAGTTCTCAGTAGGTGTTGAATGAATGTGAAAGCAAGAGAAGGAAATTCAAGACTATAGATTATTTAAAAAAATTACAATGAAACATATTTGTTTCTTACTAAGATTAAAATATATCTAGATAGTTGGAGGATGTAGAAGTAGCACCAAGACCATGAGTAGTTCCAAGTGACCCACTTCTGCCTAATAATTTAGATTTAACTATAAAAGTAGTGTTCATATGTCAAAAGTTATGGGTAAAATGTAATTTAAGGTCATGGTTAACTCTAGAGACTCTGATCAGACTGATTGTTCCCTTAACTCCCAATTATATTGGTCACTAGCAATTTAACTTCTGGTGAATTTATTAACTTCCTAAGCCTTCCATTCCCTCAGTAAAATAATGTTCATATTTGTCTCATATGATGAAGATGTTATATATAACAACTGTTTCAAACACAGTAAGAATTCAGGCAGTGACCCATGGTGCTATAATATTTGCTGAGTTATTTATTCCTTGTCACATTTTTCATATCCAGGGAAATATTGGTGTTCTGAGGATCAGTCCTCCAACTAACCTCTGAAATAGACGTTATGATTTAGGAAAGAATATAAGTAAGCTTAAACTGATGCTCAATCCAGCCATCCAGCTTTTGTCTAAGCAGGCAAAAGAAAAATAAACAAATAGGATGATTAAGAATCTTTGTTTCAATCATTGATGACATTTTTAATTATACAATTTAGTGCTTGTTTTAAAATAATCCCAAACCTGAGAGTATTAACAAGTCCTATTGGAGAAATAAAATAGGGATTTTTTTTTTAAGTTACTATTTTTTCAAAAGCAGCTGAATGATTGGGAGTTGGGTATCTGAGCCAACTATAAAAGTAGGCTCCAAAAAAGTTTACACTGCAATCATTTAATAATAGAAGCTTTCATAAACTATGCATTTGTTATAACAAAATATATAAATTAGCAATTCAGATACCTAGTCAGCTAACATATTCTATCTGAAAGAACTAGTTACCTTATAATCCAATGGAAGTGACTTGTTAATTTGCTTAATAAGTGCTTTGTGAACATTGTACTAAAAAGGCACTGTGCTGTCTTTATTGTTGTTGTTGTTATGTGCCATCAAGTTTCTTGAGACTCATAGCAACCCTAAGTACAACAGCCCTAAACCCTGCTCTATCCTGTGCCAATCTTATTGTCTCTGACACATCTACCCCTCTTACCCCAGTCACTGAATCAATCCATCTAATCGAGGGTCTTCCTCTCCTGTGCTATTCCTCCACCCTCCTAAGCATGATGTCCCTCTCCAAGGACTGCTCCTTCCCTGTAACATGTTCAAAATATGTCAGACAAAGCTTCAGAATCCTTGTCTCCAAGGAGCAGCCTAGTTTCACTCTATCTAGGAAGAACCTGTTTGTTCTTCCAGCGGCCCATGTTATTATATTCAACACTCTTCTCCAGCACTACCAGCATGCTGGCTTTGCAAGTAATAAAAATTTTTTAAAAGTAGATGGGATTTTTTTTTTGTCAAGTAAAGACATACATAAAACATTATTTTAATTGACTATACAAAGGTGAATAATTATATCTTCATCTAAGATATAATTGCACAATAAAGACCAATATTAACCCTGTTTTCAAATGTGAAGGATAATCCAGTTCGTACATTACCATTTCTCTGTCTTACTTGCCAGCTGCCTTCATGCACTGCTGTCTTTCTCTCTCTCTCTCTGTCTCCAATCCTAGTCACTCAGAGTGTAGATCTAGTAGCCTGGTGGTAAAGAGTTGTACTGCAAGCCTCAAAGCAAGCATCTCAAATCCACTAGGTGCTCCAAGGGAGAAAGGACATTCTCCAGCCTCTGAAAACACACTGGAGGATCAGCTGAGGAATATTCCCTTCCAACGACACATAACAATGACATAACATATCTATGACTATGTATTTCTTATAAGTCAAAAAAGATATAAACAACTAGATGTCTAGGACAAAGTCTGAGAGGGTTCCCACTGCAAATGGCATGTCCAAAACATATCCTAGGATACACACCCTTCAAAGAGCAGGTGTTCTCATGCATTTCAAAGCTTCAGTGTCCAAACTTTTATTGGTCCATTTTGCTAGATAGGTTACATCATGTCTCCTGAGGCTCGCTGATTCTGGTTGCCCAGTTGTTTCTTTTCTGTTCGAGGTAGGCTTCACTGACCAACACAAAGCCTTCAGAAATGACCTGGAAATCCCAGATCAAGGCAAGGTACTCTGAATACTCCAACAGTTATTTTTCCAGAGCAAGAGTATTTATTTATGTTTGGTTTTCCTACACATGACGGTCACTATGTCAAGTTCCTTAAATAATTTAATTTTTACCAAAACCCTATGAAACAAGGGTTGTTTTTATTCCATTTTCTAGATAAATGTTTAAACTATTGGTCTGATGTCACACAGCTAGCAAGTAACAGAAAAAGGTCTTAAACACTGGTGAGCTATCCCAGAGATAGGGTGTGATATCAAGAGTTTATTGTTCAAAATGGCTTTGACTGTATAAATCATATCAATTTATGGCTAAAATTGAGAATAATAGGAATTCCAGAACACTTAATCATGCTTGTGCAAAATCTATACTTAGACCAAGAGATTATTGCGAGAACAGGGCAAAGGAACATCAACTACATGGTTTATAATTAGGGAAGAAGGTGTGTATCAGGGTTGTATCCTTTTTCTATACCTATTTCATCCGTGTGCTGAGCAAATTATTCAAAAAGCTGGGCTCTCTGAGAAAGAATGTAGCATGAGCATGGAAAGAAGATTCATCAATAACTTTCATAATGCAGATGATACAACCTTGATTGCTGAAAACGAGGAAGTCTTAAAGCACTTGTTGTAGATCAGAGACTACAGCCTTCAATATGGATTGCATCTCAACATCAAGATTAAAATCCTCACAACTAGACAGATAGACAATCTCCATGATATATGGAGATTGAAACTGTCAATCACTTCATTTTATTTGGATCCACAATCAATACAATTGACACCAACAATCAGGAAATCAGGAGACATATCGAATTGGGAAAGTCTGTAGTCAAGGATATCTCCAAATTATTGAAGAGCAAGGATATCAGTCTCAGGACTAAGAAAAACCTGATTCAGGCCATGGTCACTTTCTAGGTATCTGAAAGCTGATCAGTGAATAAGGATGACAGAAGAATAATTGATGCCTTTGAACTGTAGTGCAGAAGAATAGTACTGAATATCCCATTGACTGCCAAAAGAACAAATAGATATGTCTTGGAGGAGATGCAGTCAGAGTGCTCCTTGGAGGCAAAGATGATAAAGCTTCATCTCACATACTTTGGGCATATTGCTAAGAAAGGTTATTCCCTGCAGAGAAACATCTTACTTGGAAAGGTAATGGGCCAGCAAAAGACAGGAAGACCCTCAACCAGGTGGATTGATACAGTGCCTGCAGCTTGAGGTGAGTGACTGAACAATGACTGGGCTTGAGTGTGTCAGAGATTATGAGGATGGCACAGAGTTTGACAGGGTTCCGTTCTGTTGTTGATCAGGTCCTTACAAGTTGCACTCAACTCAATGGCACTTAACAGCGACAGCCATTGATTGACTTTGACATGGGAGGAGGGGTTGGAACATGAGCATAGGGTGTATTCATCAACAATGGAACTGGCTAATCTCTCCATTAAATTGAGTAGATTCAGTAGTAAAAACTGGGGTTCCACAATTCAATGGGTGGGTGGGGTGAAGGAAATGGGAAGGATCTTCTGCAAAAAACCAATGTATTCAAACTTTGTAAATAAATCATAGTAGTAGCAGTAGTAGTAGTAGTAGTTGTTTTGTTGTGTGCCATCAAGTCGCCTGCAATTCATAGTGACCCTATCTACAACAGCCCTAAACTCTGCTCTATCGTATGCCAATCTTATTGTCTCTGACACACTTACCCCCATTACCCCAGTCACTGAATCAATGCATCTCATCAAGGGTCTTCCTCTCCTGCGCTGTCCCTCCACCCTTCCAAGCATGGCGTCTCTCTCCGAGGACTAATCCTGCCTTGCAACATGTCTAAGTCAGAATGAGTAAATAAATAAAGAATTTCAACACAAACAAGGAAAAGGAAGCAGTGCTGTGGTGCTGGAGAAAAGTACTGAATATCCTGCAGAGCCAAAGATTCCTGTGCCAGTCAGACCAGTATATACACAAGAGGAACAGCAGCCTCAGCAGAGAATCAGAAACTAACATGACACAGAGTTGTCTTGCGATTGCTATCCCATAGAACCAGAGCCAGAGCCCTTCATCCAAGCTTACTGGAAGACTAAGGAAAGACTATAATCAGCAGAATGAAGGGAACTTTCTTTAAAATTTCTTGTATTATTTTTGTGTGTGTACCATCAAATCAGATCTGACTGGTACAGGAGGAGATTGCCCCTCCTTCTCCAGCAGAGAATCTGGTGGATTCGAACTGCGAACTTCTGGGATTGCGGTGCAGTTTCTTGCCATTAGGTCACCAGAGCTCCCTGAATCAAGGGAACTTTGTGACACTGACCTAAGCCATGAGGAATTGTACATTTGAGAAACTGTATAAACTGGGATTTTATCCTGCTGCCAAGCTGAATTATAGTCTGTTCACTTCCACAACAAACCCCATAACCATAAGGTTCTGTGAAGTCTGTATAGTCACTGCAATGAACTTCAGACCCAGTAGAGCAGTAAAATTGGTGTTGGAATCAGTAGTAGAGAGTACAGGAGTGTGGGAGACCATGTCTGACCTTACAGAAATTATTCTTGTACTGTGACTGATGTTGATAGGGACAGTTCCTCTTTGTGAAATTAGTAGAAGTCATACCCTGCTGTCTCCGTGCCACCACTATTCTTTTTTACACAGGCACTTAACCACACACTATTCCAATTTATTCAGTATCTGAGTATATTGCACATTTGGCCCAGATGGGAACTCACCTCAGTTCACTTACTCCTAGAAAGCTAACCTCACAATCAGGATCTGTCAGTGAGTGCCACATGCTAAGCACTGGTGAATCTATGCAATCTCTATCTCCACCATTCTTACCATGATTGCTGTTATTGTTGTTTAATGCCGTCGAGTTGTAGACGACTCATAGCGACCCTATGAACGAACAGCCTGAGCACTGTTCGTACATAGTTTCCGGAGGCAAGCCATTTTGGAAGTGGATGCCACTCCTGCTTCCAGGCTTGATTTAGTCGGGAAGCTCCAGCCAACACTGTCCACCATGGGTGCCCATTACCACAATTGGCAC